>NC_056751.1:70305278-70597778 GCF_019279795.1 Protopterus annectens
AAAGTTTGAGAATAGGTTGAGATCGTTTCAGCACCAAGACCTCTAATCATTCGCTTTACCAGATAAAACTGCATCCGCCGAGTACCAGCAATCCTGAGGGAAACTTCAGAGGGAACCAGCTACTAGATGGTTCGATTAGTCTTTCGCCCCTATATCCAGGTCGGACGACTGATTTGGATGTCAGGACCGCTATGGACCTCCACCAGAGTTTCCTCTGACTTTGTCCTGCCCGGGCATAGTTCATTATCTTTCGGGTCCACCCAGGTGCACTCACACTCCACCTCTCCAACAGGATGGGTGCAACGGGCCAGAGATGCACCCCCCATGGGGGGAGGGGGATCCTGCCTCAGCCAGCACACACTGGCCCTCACTTTCATTGCACCGTGGGGTCTCCTGCCCACCCTCAGACTAGCGCACCTGTTAGACTCCTTGGTCTGTGTTTCAAGATGAGATGGGTGGGTCACCGACATCACCGTGGACCCCGAGCACCCAAGGTGAGCCTGCTGGCCTGGTGGTGGGATGTGGCCGGGCCACACTGATGGCAGTCCGGCCCAGTAGACAGTCCCACTGGGAGCCCGGGGCCCCTGCCACGAGGGTGGGGGAGGGTGCGGCGGCGGTCGTCTCCTATGACCCTGAGGCACAGCGAAGGCTGATGCCATGAGTTGTAACACTCCCCTTCAAGGAACCACCTTCTGTGGGGCCTTCCCGGCTGACCCAGAGCTGGTCACGGTGCATCACCTCGGAGGAAGTGCACCCGATAGCAGCTGGTGCATCCGGGGATGGCCCTCCACCCCCTGGAGGGGGAGGGGGATCCGCTTCACCTGGGTGGCGTGGCTGCTGGGTTGACTCCTCCGAGCAGACCACTCGGACACCATCTGTTTACCTCTGAACAGTTTCACGCCCTCTTGAACTCTCTCTCTTCAAAGTTCATTTCAACTATCCCTTACGGTACTTGTCCGCTATCAGTCTCATGCCAGTGTTTAGCCTTAGATGGAGTTTACCACCCACTTTGGGCTGCATTCACAAACAACCCAACTCCAGGATGACCTAATCCCGATGTGCTAGGGGCCACCACCGGCCTCACACCATCCACGGGCTGAGCCTCGATCACAAGGACTTGTGCCCCCTGGGTGGCACCGGGGAGATGGACGTCCGTACACCACATTTCCCTGAGTCCATCGCCAGGGTGGGGATTTGGCACTGGGCTCTTCCCTCTTCACTCTGTGTTAATGAGGGAATCCTTGTTAGTTTCTTTTCCTCCACTTAGTAATATGCTTTAATTTGATGGGTTGCCAAGTCTGATCTGAGATCGCATTCTGAGCGAGGTCATGGTGGGGGGTGCGGCAGGAGGGCGGGGGCCTTGGGGGAGCAGACAGACTGGCCGTCCCCACCGGGAACCCCCGCATGCCCGCTCCCTCCCGTCCTCGGACGTGCTTCCCGGCTCGGGGCGGCAGGGGACTCATCTCCTTCATCCATGTCTCTCCCTGAGGGGATGGGGGGCCCATGGCGGGCTCTGTCAACTCCCAGGTCATGCCCTTTACAGGGTTCAGACACCCCCTGGGGCAATGGAATGCACGATGACCCTCAGACAGGCGTAGCCCCAGGAGTAACCCTGGGCCGCAAAGTGCATTCAAAGTGTCGATGATCAATGTGTCCTGCAATTCACATTAGTTCTCGCAGCTAGCTGCGTTCTTCATTGACACATGAGCCGATTGATCCACCACTCAGGGTTGTACTGGTTCTCATCTACTGGGGGCACTGCTGCCCACACAGTGTCGAACCTCGAGATGAGCATGCAAGGTTTCACATGCGTCATTGCGGGCGCTGGGACTGGGGTTACTGGCACCGCGGGGCAGCAAGGAGTCCCAAGGCGGCCGGCGCATGGCCGCACTGCTGACCCTCTGGGTCTTTGATCTGATGCCCCACGTGGAGCAGGGAATCCTCTGCAGGTACCCCCAATCAACATCGAGGGGAGAGGACTCCAGTGTGTCACCAATGGGGGTGGCCCAGCACGGATGGAGGGGAGGCTGCCACCCTCTTGCTGGGATGGCACTCTCTCCCTCCCCCCACCGCAAGGGGAGCCAGCCACCTCCGAGACGTGCATCGGGCTGCATGCCGGTGGAGGAGCGCCCATGCCTCCCACCGTACGGATGAACCCCCTCCCTCCCACTGCCGGGAGGCGAGGGGGGGGCAGATGCCACCCCTTGCTCTCGTACTCCCTCCCCTCTCCCTCCCTCCCTACCTCCCCCAAGAGCCACAGTCTTGGTCCCGCCGGCCACCAAACGGGGGCACGGAGAGACGGGAGTCAGAGAGAGACACGGAGAGAGAGATGCGGAGGGTCGGGGCTGCAGAGCTAGGAGAGGCCCTGGTACCCAGGGATGGCACTGTCCTGGGACCCATGGCATTAATGATCTTTCAGCCGAGATGTTAACAATTTCCCTGAAGGTATAAGATAGAGCTGTCATACAGATATGTGACCTTAGTCTTACACATGTAAATCGGTGAACTTCTTGGACATTAAATCTCAACACATAAATATGAAAATGCAGCAGTTGATAAGACCTACAAGTTGCAGGGCTGCCCTTATGCACAGGCCAACTAGATGGCCACTTAAGGTGCTGCTCAACTAGTGAGACTGGTTACCCTTTATTTAATTATTTGCCTTTTATGTAAAAAAACATGACAGCAGTGTTTCTGCATTTCTTTACTTAAAAATAAATAGATAACTAAAAGGAAGAAAGGCATCTTTATGCATCTCAATTATATGGCCAACATTCCACTTTGCTTTGATTTTTTTTGGTGGGAGGAATGGAGAGTCATCATGTCAGGCAACCCAAATGGAGGAGTCCACAGGTCAGGTGACAGTAAGAGAAGGCATACATTTAAAGTGTGGTGAATCAACCTGCCTCTGAGTGCATTATCAGACAGCCACCACTTGAAAAATGTACTTCAACATTTAGCCCGTTGATTCTCAGGTATGCTGCAAGAAATTTTCTTTAGCAAGTGAGGACAGGTAGTTCATTCACAAAATCTTTTTAAAAATGCCTCTGTGAGAATTAACCAGCTACTGTGGCTGTGAGGTAAGTGAAACAAAAGGAAATATTGATGTGGCTTGAATGTGGTCAGCAGTTGTCCCAGACTTTTCCTCATATTTTTCCCTTGTATGTTATGTATTTTTTGGTAAAAACTGGAGATTACAGTCAGTCAGTCAGTAATTGCAGACATTACAGTTTCATATTGCTTACTGTTCAGAAAACGCATACTTAATATAAAACCTGTTGTTCTATTGATTTTTTTCCTGAGGATTATAAATTATACTTTTCAATTTTCTTATTTCTCATGAAGTTCTTAGAATTAAAGAACGAAAGCGCTCACATACACTTGTTCTGTATGTTTCTTTCACCTAGCTAATTTGTTATGAAGTTTGTTTTGTAATAATTATACAGTTATTGATCAATACCAGGCAAAGTTTCATAATTTTTTTTTGTTTAGAAATGCATGTTAATGCAATACATGTTCTGTTAACTTTTTTAAGTAAAACCTCACAACTGCTAACACAAACACAGCTCAATGAGTCCCAACACACGCATGATTGTCAACCACCCACGTTAGTATAAAAGTTTCTTTTTTTTATTAAAAATGTTAATTAATTGACACTATTAGTCTTATGGCTTTCATCTTATGAAGTGAGATTTCTTCAGAACATGATAATATATAATATTATTAATTAAAGAAACTAACTGCAGTACTATCGTGGTTCCTGACTCATTGAGCTGTGTTGGGCTTACAAGTTGTGAGTTGAACTTTTTTAAGTAAATTAGAGTCCCTGATTTGGGACCTTTGTTCCCTCCATTATTTTTGTATTTATCCAGGGCTCTTGGACAAAGAAACAGAGAGGTATGAGTCATGTGGATTTTGGGGTTATGTAACATGTTCCACCCCTGTGCCAATATTTTTAGCTTTCTCTCTGATTGAGAGACCCATTTATTTAATTATTTTTATTTTATAGGATTCCAGTGTCTGAGATACATACAGACAAATAAGCTAAACTGCTGGGGCTGTGGAAGTGAATGAGTAACTGCAGTCATTGTTCATTATTCTGGTTTTGCAGGATTAATGTCATCTGTATAAAACAAATTAAAATACTTTAATATGTGGCTACTGTCTGTGGAACAAAGATGAGATAAATTACATGGACATTGTTTCTTTTATCATAATCAGATGTCTGAACAGCAGACATAAGTGGCTTTAACTGCTGGATGGCAGCTGTCTGTGCATGTTAGTAAATGACCCTTTTGTATTTTGCTTGCTAAGCTTAAACAGCCATTAATCTGATTTTGCAAACATAGTGTGTATTTGCGAAAACTAAGATGGAATTCATTATTATTATTATCATCATCATTATTATTAGTTATTACTTCGGTTCGATTCTCGGCTGAAGTTCCTTCTGTGCAGAGTCTGCATTTCCTCCCTGTGGCTGAGTGAGCTTTGAAGCCATGCAGGTAGGTGCATGTGCATGTGGGTATGCCTTCCGTGAAGGTTGGGCATCGAGTTGGAAACTTGACACCGTAAATGTCCACTGCCAATGAATTTGCAGACCAGTGATCCACTGTGGTGACTCCTAACTGGGAAAAGCCAAAAGTCATTGCCTTTTACTGTTATTATTTGTAATAATAACTACAGATGGACACCTAAAGCACCCACTGTCAGTAAAGTGGCTTTAACTGACTTTTTCTTCCAACAAATGGTAGTCACTACCCTTTTATTCCTATTTTATTGCCAAAACAACTTTGTTGTCAAAACCATGAAAACTTACAGGTTGAAGGGAAGATATGCAAAACCTTTTAACAACATTGTAAAATAGCCTATAGTTAATTGAAGACGCAGGTCTTGAAATACATCATTACCAAAACAAGAGAGACTGACAATTAAAATATGTTAGGTCTTGTAGAGTAGAGAAAAATAATTAGTTACTGGCCAACAAGCAGGGAAAAACAAGTCAAGAAAAAGTTTATTAAGGGATAGATTCTGAGATGCTCTATCCTATAGGGTGGGGAATAGAAACTAGGATATAAGCTCCAATTCTCAGTGAAATTTTTTTTTATTTTATAGTAATTGTCTTACTTATGGTTGGGATGGGAGAAGATGGGCCTATAAAGTGATTAAATGTAATGGTAAGGTTGGCAAAATGATGCCTTTTCTGCAATAACCAGACCCTAATCTTCTCTTCTGACAAGTGTGCTGTATATTTCCATTCTGAGATATATATATATATATATATATATATATATATATATATACATATATATATATATATATATATATATACATATGCATATATGTGTGTGTGTGTGTGTGTGTGTGTGTGTGTGTGTATATATATATATATATATATATATATATATATATATATATATGTGTGTATATATATATATATATATATATATATATATATATATATATATATATATATATATATATATATATATACATGTATATATATATATATATATATATATATATATTTATAATGCCCGCATCACCACAAAAAGGTAAATTGACCAGAAATTCTTACAAGATTTTGCTTCTCTGGGTATAGAGGTGTACAAAACTATGTGCTAATTAAGTGCTGGGGAAAATTAAATTTAAGGATGTCCTAATTCACATAGTTACAGACTTCCAGCATTTAAAAATTGGAGGCCAGTCCCAAAACATATGCAGTATTGTAGGGGAAGGGGCCTCACATATTGAACACAGAGGAATGGGCAAATGTTCAGTCTGTGGCTGCACTGAAGAGGCCCAATAGCCCTTGTGAATTAAAAGGATTATTTTCTGATAAATGTATGAAAATTTAATCTGTCCTATCATCAAAAAATCCATATCTTTTGTCAAAGTCTCCCAGGAGAAATCATTGTGTCTCCTCTTACACTTCAGCTTCTGAGAACCCTCTACAGGGTGTGGGAAGGGGGTCCAAAGAGGACCTGGAAGTCTGACGGGAGTCCTGAATGAGGACTGTCTCAAGCCTAGCATGAACCGACTGTCCCGGTGTGACAGAATGTGCAAGATCAAGACCCAGGATTATCACAAGCTGAGTGGCTGTAGTCAAGAAGGGTAGAGATAATTGTTCTCCAGTCTTGGAGAGACCTCTGTCCACTGCTGTGAAGGCAGCAACTGAGGAGAAACTGAAGATCACCCCAGTAGGAGCCAAAGCCATCACACCAACATGACCATGAGCTCCACTCTGACTCTGCTCCAAGACCAAAGCCAGAGCTGAGCTATCTAACACAAAAGATCTGAGGGGAAGGGATGGCTTTGAAAACTTTGGAGTCAAACCCTTATTCCCAGACTCAACTCTGAAGCTGAAGATCCAAGATCCTTCCAACTCTGAAGAAATTAGAGCCGGTTGGGTCAGAGACAATGCCAGAGCTGAAGATGACCATAACTTCAGATTCAACACAGACTTCCCAGAAAAACTTGTATCCAACATTCTTGAATCCAGAGGTTGGATCAACGTAAGAAAAAGTTTTAAACATTTAATCAAATAGATGCCTGAGCCAATGAATCATGTCTGAACTCTATAAATGGAAAACAAGACCTGAGATAATATTAGGGACAGGAGGGAATTATGGGTAAGGGGAGTTGCCTGTGCTGCAGTACTTAAGTCTGAAAAAAAGTAGCCAAGGTCAGATCTGAGATCCACCAGCTGAGGAATGGATGGAAAAGACAATCAGATCAAATAAATTACTAGCTACGCTGGTGCAACAAAGGGAAGTAAAATTACTAAGACTGGCAATCTAAAGTGGAATGGAAAACACCAGTAAGGAAAATAAATCACATGTTAGGGTCATCAAAGTCCAAATACTCAAGTCTGGTACAGTGCTTCATTAACTTTAGTGTGGGACACAGCAGTGTTTTTTTTTGAAGACATTAATTTATCAAAACCTGACTTCAAACTCAACTCGTCAGTAGATTTTGAGGAATTTAACTTACCTGAAAGTTTAACTCAGCTTCCAGGGGGACTTGCATGTTGATAAAAATTAAAGTCAGAGGCTACCTGAGTTGAGGACTTGACGCTGTCTGAAAACAACTGTTTCAATGGTACTTTTCTTTGATGCAGTGGGCTTGAATTCCCACCACTGTGAGAGGCAAGGAATTAGAACTGGCAATGGAGCATTGATCCCTCAGTTCAAGTGCTACATATTTTCCTGGACCTGTCTTTTTTTTTTTTTTTTTTGCCTTTTCTGGAAGGTTCCTACTTGTCTGGGAGATATCCATGGTTACAGATTGTTTTGGCATGGATTCATTCTATGTTTTTCATAAAATAAGATGGTAATGATAAAAGGCCATTGCTGCATCAGGATACAGGAGGGAATACTTCTTATTTTATCACTTGATTCACAATAAGGCTGGAAAGCACATAACTGAAGAAATACTATGCTGGACTGAAGAAATACCATGACTCCTTAAATGGCTCCCCTTGTTCATGCACTGGTGTACAGAATATAACAAGGATATGCATGGATACAAATCCCTTGAGGATTATCTTTCTTAATTGATGAGTTAGCATTGTGGGTTAAATCTATTGCTTTTTGTGTCAAGGGCGCAGGGCTTGAAACCTTTCCTCCCTTTTATTTTATTCACATAAAACAGAGATCCTCACTGACCCTATTCAAATGCAACCTAGATAACTGGATGTGAGACCAAAATACATCCCTGGGGTGGCACCCATGTCCCTTATGGACAGGGAGAGCCAGTATTGATTATGGACCCACTCTGTTCATAAATTTCTTCTGCAAACTACCCCCAAAAAAGAACAAATGGGGGATACTTGGGATCAACATGGCTAGGTATGTAAAGGCTCTAGGGCCGCTAGCCTAGTAACCTCCTATGAACCTATCAACCTGTGGAAGCAAAGTTGCATTACAGTTGCAAAGGAGTTCCTGGCTTTTGTAGTTTCAGGTGAAAAGCCCTGGAAAAATACATGCTCTTTGGACACATAACATGAAGGGACACCCCTATTTAGCTTATTTCAGGGTGTGCCATTTGGCACTTCATTGAGCATCCTGAAATAGTATTTGCCTGGAGGAATAACTAGCTTTAGAGGGTGCACAAAGGGAATGATGTCCCCTTTCAATCATGATATGGATAGCAGGACTAATGTAATGTTTCAGAGAGGTATTTTTCTAAAAAGGATACCAGATTGCCCCTTTACATTCCGTCTTTCCTTCCTTCAGTCCCTTTAGCCATAAATTATAATGGTGACATTGATCCTTCAGTGAAATAACCTATTTCTTCAAGAAATGAAGCCCCTGATCTATGGTAGTAGAAGCTGCAAGACAATCCTGAAGCTTTGCAGCTTGGAGATTCACTGCTGCTTATGAAAAGCCTATTTTAGACACACAGGCTTCCACAACTTCTTTAATTTGTAGATTTTCTTTTTTGATGTCTGCAGTGTGTGCAATAATTGTTCACTTGAGCAGGCCCTCTAACTTATCCAGTTTCCTGTTATGTCTGCAGTGATGGGTTGCACAGCCAGTACATTGGGGTCTACTCCCTCAGCACTCAGATCAAAGGAATTGGCCATTCCTTGTAAAAGAAAATGTTCTCTGAATAACTTGCTGAGCTTTAACAGCTTGATTGTGAGGGGTCTATAAATTAAAAAGGGGAATTCATAGACTGATGTACCAAAGCAGCATGGAAAAGCTGTTCATTCCATTATACATACCTCAAAAGTGGCTATAACTGATAGGTAGGGAGGCCATCTGAGGGTGTAAGTGACACACCACAGTTAAACAGTAGTCACTCATCTGGCATGACAGGAGTAGTGAAACACAAAGTACTGCATTTACTGAAATCAGTGTAAAACTAGCATTAAAATGGTTTATGCTTATGTGTGTGTGGGGGGTTGTAATATATTTAAGAATAACAAGTTGGTTATAATTTATTTCACATTATATTACAAGCATCAGCATTACACATGACAAGTGACTATGTTTAGTTGTCTGGCAGCAGCAAGGTCTGCATGAAAATAACTGATCATTGGCACAGTGATGCAGTGAGTAGTGCTGC
The DNA here is from genome assembly GCF_019279795.1 of Protopterus annectens. Taxonomy (NCBI): domain Eukaryota; kingdom Metazoa; phylum Chordata; order Ceratodontiformes; family Protopteridae; genus Protopterus; species Protopterus annectens. The sequence goes on from NC_056751.1 coordinate 70,314,348, forward strand.
CATCTCACACTACATGGCTGTGGATGAGTTCCTGTCTATGACTTCTTCTGTGTGGAGTCTGCAAACCCTTGTCCCTCTGTGGGTTTATGTATGTACTCTGTTTTCCTCCAACCCTACAAAGCTATGACATAGCTGAACTGATGTTCAACCAGTTTGTCTGCAGGTAAATGTGCAGTGTGTGTGTGTGTGTGTGTGTGTGTGTGTGTGTGTGTGTGTGTGTGTGTGTGTGTGTGTGTGTGTGTGTGTGTGTGTGTGTGTGTGTGTGTGTGTGTGTGTGTGTGTGTGTGGGCGCGTGCGTGCATACTTATGGATCTTGTGATGGAGCTGGCTTCTCAGGACCATAGTCAGCATATGTGAGTGCTGTGAGAGATTATATGTGTGCACGTGTGTGTGTGTGTGTGCATTTGTGTGTGTGTGTGTGTGTGTGTGTGTGTGTGTGTGTGTGTGTGTGTGTGTAAAAAGTCAGTGATTCTTTCTGGAGAAGTGTTAGCATGTGTGCGTACGCGAGCGTGTGTGTGTATGTGTATAAATAATATCACCGATTTTTATCTGTGTGCATACAATTTTACATATATATATATATATATATATATATATATATATATATATATATATATATATATATATGCAGCTACATAGACATATATAAAGCAAAATACTGACAGTTCAAATGTAGACATTCAAAATATCAATAGCTCATAATATCAACATATTAAAATACCAACAGTTCATAATATAGATAAATCACAATAAAGAACTCACAATAATAACAAAAAACAGTCACACTCCACAGTAAATAAACCACAAAAACAACTAAACTAAAACAAATTCAACAAAAAACTCAAAAACATAGAAATATCATAGTAATATTTGTCTGAATAGTGGTAGTGTTATGGAAAGCATTTTTCTGTGGTAAGGTAAGGTATAAGGTTAGGGTTAAGGCCACGGGCAGGGTTATGGTTGGGCTAATGGTTGTTACGGTTTAGCTAAACCCCCCCACACCATCTTACTATTAAGTGCTAACCCTATCCCTCATCATGTCCCTAACCCTACCCATGGCTCAGACACTGCACCAACAAGCATGCACAACACTAAATCTGTTGCCTTACTTATCTCTTGCTCTAACCCTAACCCAAAGCACGCTTAACTGTGTCTGTATTCTGAACTGCCATTATTCTAAACTATAGATATTCTAATATTGCAGTTCAAACTGTCTGCATTCTGAACTGTCAGTATTTTGAAGTGTAACGCTATCTGTCTATCTATCTATCTATCTATCTATCTATCTATCTATCTATCTATCTATCTATCTATCTATCTATCTATCTATCTATCTATCTATCTATCTATCTATCTATCTGTCTATCTATCCATATATATGTAATGGGGATCATCTGGAAGGGGCCATGATTCATTTATTTATTTTTATTTTACATTTGTTGACTGGGAGTGTCTGGCTGAGCTATTGCCCTTTTTCAGCGGAGGCCCTGGGAGAAAAGCTCCAAAGATATACAATGCAATAACTAGATACATTTCAATAAAAGTAGCAATAGAGAATTTTGGTAGTTAAAATACATACGCTACATACATGTATATTGTTGACAGATAAAACAGTACTATAAACAAAAAGGAGAATGTTAAAGAAGTAGAATAAGTTGTATGTTCTGGTTTAAAAAGAAATCTGAGTAAATATAAGGTTTTGTATGCAGAGTAGCAGAAACTTAAAAGGTTACATAAGAATTTCAGGGCGCAGAGTATAGAATAAGTTTTGGAGTTGCATAGGAAGCATAGGCTGAAGTAGTTAATGACAAGTTTTAGTAAGTTAGTTTGACTGTATTATAAAAGGTAGGTGATAATCAGGGAGGGTGAGTACAATGGCAGAACCAGTGTTTTTTTAAAAGTAGTCGTTGGTTCCTATCTTAAATTGTTTGGGGCGAGTCATGGACTTTATTTCTAGTGGGAGTTTGTTCCATGCAATAGAGGGATGGTAGCTATATAAGTTGCTCCCTGTGTTGGATTTGGGTTTATGGATTTTTAGTAGATCTTGGGTTGAGCTTTGGAGAAGTCTGGTCGGAGAGTAGTGAGAGATGAGAGAAGATAGACTTGGGCAGAAATCAGGCTGATATAGGATGGAATGTATGATTTGCAGTTGAGATTGTAGGAACAGGTGAGGTAGTTCAGGCCAGTTCATGTATTTTAGGGAGAGACAGTGGTGAGATTTATATGTTTGTTGAGCTGAAAATCTAGCTATTTTGTGGTAGGTCATTTCTAATTTGCTAAGTAGGGAGGAGTTCAGATTTGTGAGTATTTGGGAACAATAGGTTAAGCATGGTAGAAGGTAGGAATGGGTAAGAGAAATCCTAGCTTCAGAAGTTAGGAATTTGTTGTTCCTGTACAGTAGTCCTAGCTTTTGGTGTTTTTTTTTATACAATTGTTAATGTGAAAATCAAATTTTAGTTGGTCGTCAATGGCAATGCCAAGGAGTTTTGTGCTTGTTTTGACTTCTATCGGAGCATTGTTTAGGGACCTTATGGAGAAGAAAAATTGAATGTGGTTTGCAGATTTAGGTAAAAAAAGTAGTTAATTTTGTTTTCTTAAGGTTGAGTATGAGCTGATTATTAGTGAGCCATGTCTCTACTGAGTTGAAAGATGTCTGGGTATTTGTTAGGAGTTCTAAGGGGGAATTAGCAATAGTTATGACTGCAGAGTCATCTGCATATTGGACAATGTTAGACTGAGGACAAGAAGAGTGGAGTGAGTTGGTGAAGATATTAAACAGTAGAGGTCCAAGAATGAAACCTTGCGGCAAACCAGTTCTTACTGAGAGAGGGGTAGATAGTGCTGAGTCCCATTGTACTGACTGCAGCCTATCAGAGAGATAGCTAGAGAACCGTGCAACTGTATCAGGGGAGAAGTTTAAGTCTACAAGTTTACTAAGTAGCAGAGTGTGTGTGAGAGTGTCAAAAGCCTTGGAAAGGTCAATGACTAAACAGGATATGAGTTTGTGATCATCTTTAGCCAGGCTAAGGTGTTGAGAAATGATAGCAGAGCTGAGGTTGTATTATGCTTGGGATGGAAGCCATGCTGTGTTGCAGTGAGAAGTTTTTCTTGTGAGAGATAATGCATAACTTGTTTGTGTATACATTTCTCAAGGATTTTGGAGAGAGGGGAGAGGATAGCGATAGGTCTGAAATTAGATATTTCTGTGGAGTTACCTCCTTTATGAATATGAAGAGTGTAAAACTGTTTCCAGATAGAAGGAACTTTAGACTCAGAGATGGAGCGATTGATTAGTATAGATACAGGCATAGAAAGGGAGTGTGCAGCAATCCGAAGAAAGTAAGAAGGAATATTCCCTGCTGATACAGAGCATGGTTTGAGCTTTGAGAGTAGAGTTCTGATATAGTCAGTGGAGACAGGTTTGAGAGAGGAGTTTACTGAGATAGTGGTTTAGGGGTGTATAAGGAGGTTTGAAGTGTTGTTTGAGAGGTTGGGGTTAAATAGTTTAGAAATGGATTTGATAAAGTAGGTGTTAAAGGTATTGGCAGTTTCTTCAGGTAACTTGTCAGGACATGGGTTTGGTGAAGTTGGGTTACCTGGATGTAGTATTTAGTTTATAGCATTCCAGAATATTTTTGGATCAGATTTTAATGTTTTAGGGGATTGTAATAAAAGTCTTTTTTGTCTTTGTTGATAAGTTTTTTGTCTGATTTTTAAGTTATTTATACTTTAGGAGGTCAGCTGGAAGTTTGGTTTGTACCCATGTTTTCCATGCCCTATCTCTGGATTTCATAAGAGTACGGGAGGTTTTAGTTAGCCAGGGTGAAATGTTTGCATTTAATCAAACTTTTCTCAGTGGTGCTAGAGAATTTAAAATATTTAGGAAAGTTGAGTTGAAGGCATTTACTGCTTCACTGAGTGGAAGTTGAGTAAGGAAATTCCAGTTAAATTTAGAGAGGAGGGTTTTAAAAGTGTCTGGGTTTAAGGTTGAAAGTTTGTGGCAGGTGATAAGCCGGTGTGGCTTGGGGAGGTGGGTGATGTATTGTAGCACTTTTATAGGTGAGTGGTCACTCAGGGCATCAGGTAGAGTTTCAGGGTTATGGTATTTGCTGGGGTTAGAAACAAGTATCCAATCTATCAAGGAGCATGAAGAATGAGAGTTATTAGTATGGGTAGGTTTGGAGATTAGATGTGTAAATCCATGGAACTTTATGTGTTGTGGAGTTATTAAAGTTATGCCAATTAATGTTTACATCCCCAAGAATGATAGCTTCATTAGGGAAATTTAGGGAGAGATAGGACAGTATATTTTCCATTAAGGGGATATTGTCCCCTTGAGGAATGTATATGGCTACTACTGTGATGGTAGTAAATTCATTGGGTTTGAAGTTTGCTATTAGTATTTCAGCAGGTGTAAATGAAGGAATTGGTTCTTTAGGAAGGGAGAGAGTGAGGTAGATAGTTAATTAAAGCAACACCTCCTCCTTTTTTCTTTAAGCAATCTTGATGAACTATATTATAACCCGAAGGAAGAATGTCTTTATCTTGGTTTTGAGGTTTAAGCCATTTTATGTGACAGAGATAATGTCTGGGGTAGCATGAAACTGGCTTAGTTTGTAGAGTATACTTTGGGTAGTGATAGAATAGGAGGATATTTTCTTTTTTGGTATGGATGGTTGATTAGAATTGGGGGTGATATTTTTGGGGTGTTAGGAATAGTGGTAGGATCAGGGTTTGGGTGTATATCACCTGACAAGAGCAGAGTTCTTGGGAAGTCATAAGTTTTCATTTTTTGTGGGTACTTGTGAAAGTATTTTGTTTTATACTTAGATGTACTATGGTTGAAAGGAGGAGTTTTTATTTTAGGGAGAAGAATATTCATTGGAAGGATAGATGCAGAGATGAGTATGGGTTGCTGAGGGTAAGAAAAGCAGCTTTGGTGTGGGTAGGTGGGGGCTTTATGTAGAGGGGTTAAGAGTGTGTGAGGTGATGTTATGTTGTGTAGGAGGAGCAGTGCAGGTAGAAGTATGACAGGAATGATTAAGTCTGGCATGTTTGAAGAGGAGGAGAGGGCTTTAATAGGGTGAGTTGGTTGAGAGTTTGGGGAAGAGTTGTAAGAAAGGGAGAGAGTTTGCAGTGGGTGTTAGCTTGTGTAACAGGAAGGGGAAGAGTTTGATGGTTGGGAGGGACCTGTGATTAGGTATAAAGCAAATGATATGGGGGTCATAAGTCAGACAGCCATTTCAGATTTTTCTGCTTATAGTTTCCCTCAGCCCTAACTTATGCATCTGACAAAGTGTAGGGAAAGATATGCAATGAGATGAAAGTGGAGACTACTCCCTCACTGCCACAGGGCATATTTCCACTGTGCATCCCTGTGTTCTATTCCTGGTCTCCTTCAGGAAATTAGCACCATAAACTCTGCCCCTGATTGCAGACCCCCCAGGTAAGACAAGCAGGGTATGCTCCTTCACTCATCTCCTTTTTGGATGGCTCCTCCAGTTTGCAGGATGTACTTGAACCCTGGTTGCCTATCACAGTTGGGAATCTGTCTTGTGCACCATGGAGCCAGGCAAGACACACAATACTGACAGGCACAGACATAATTCTTCTGGGTAGCAGTGGAAGAAAATAACAACTGCCAAGGCGATCTCTGTCTAACGTACAGAGCCATGTCCAACCCAGAATTGTTGAACATGCTCCATCTTAGCAAAACCAAATCTACTCGAGCTACACGCTCTAGGGATATAAACCTCAACACAACAATGAATAGAACATGTTGGAGGGATAGATTCCCTTCGCAGAGACTTCCCTTACTATGGAACAGGGTCCCGATCTACATAAGACAGAGTCCCTCACTATCACTCTTCAAGAGGAACCTCGATGAGTGGATGGGTAACAGAAAGTTCACACCGGGGATCTCACCATTAGCACTACTAGATAGGGGCCAAGGGTACTAGCTGCTAGTACAAGGGTCTAGGGAACTACTAAAGAGTAAGTGAGTGAATGCCGCTGCGTGGCAGGATAGCAATGGGACGGAAATTGTTGACATTACAGTTGTTACCTCCTTTATGCAGAGGAATGATGAAGGCTTGTTTCCAGAGTTGGGGCACTGTACACTCATGGATGGAATGGTTAATTAGAATGCTTATAGGATAGGCAATTGCTTCAGCAGCTATACTTAGGAAGTAAGAGGGAATGTTATCAGGTGCATTTGTACATGGCTTCAATTTCTGTAGGAGTTTCTTTATAGTAGAAGTGGGTATTGGTTTTAGTGAAAATAGAGCTGAGTGTGGAGAAAGAGAGTTGGAGGAAGGTAAGGATGATGTGGAAGTTGGGGTAGGAGAAGAGCTGGAGGATAGACTGTGAGTAGATGGTAAGGAGGGAGGAGTGATAGTGAAAGGTGGAGAGTTTGCAGGAGAGGGTGGGGTGAATTAGATGGTGAGGTGGGACTAAGGAAGGAGGAAGTTAGTTTGCTAATAGATTCAATGAAAAAGGAGTTGAATTGAGTAGCTAAGTCTAAATCAGGGACATTTGGGTCTGGGGTAGGGGTGTGTGGTTTACTGGGATTAAGGAGGGTAGAAATTCCTTTCCAAAACTTTTGAGGATTTGTTTTATTATTGTTTTGGAGTGTAAAAAAGTATTTTTGTCTATCAGAGATAATAAACTTCTTTACTTTATTTCGAAGTGTTTTGTACTCAATATGGTGTTCAGGTGTTTTGTTTTTCTGATATAGTCCCCAGGCTTTATCTCTGAGGCGCATGGTTGATAGTGTTTTTGGTAAGCCAGGGGGCAAAATTATTTTTTATTCTCTTTGTCTGCAGGGGGGCTTGGGAGTCTAGTATTTCTAAGAATGTTGAGTTGAAGTAAGCAACTGCATCATCTAAGGCTAGTGTCCGTAGATTGTTCCAGTTTACTGCTTTTAGAGAATTTAAAAAGGTTGTTGAGTTAAAGTTTTTGTGGTTACGGGTAGTAATGTAATTGTGGGTGTGGTGTATGATACAGGGAAGTCGGTGAGTGAAGGTGGGCATGTGATCACCTAGAGGGTCGGGAAGAGTACCACTGTCTGAGAAATTATGGGGATGTGACACTAGAATCCAATCTAGAATGCTGCCACTAGAGAGTTTTTTTGATGGGTGTGTAACAGAGTTGATAAGCTGGGAGAAATTATAGGTTGATGTTAAGGGGGGTAGTTGGTGACTGGATGGAGGCCCAGTTAATATTTACATCTCCTAAGATTATGGTTTCATTGCTGATGTTGTTAGAGAGCCAGGAGAGGATATCTTCAAGTGTGGAGATATTTTCTCCTGGGGGGATGTAAAGGGATACTACACATATGTTTTTATGCTTATTAACTTGTAGGAGAGTTATGAGTAATTCAGCGTTGTTAAATTGTGGGATAGGTTTGTTGTAGGGAGTAATTAGTAAGGAAGATGAATATAGGAGGGCTACTCCACCTCCTTTCTTGTGGGATCTGTCTTTTCTAAGAATAGAGTAGTTAGCTGGAACTATTTCAGAGTCTTTTATAGAGGGTTTTAGCCATGTTTCTGAGATAGCTAGGATGTAGGGTTTGTTATGCGTGAGCCAGGCATGGAGGGTTGCGACTTTGTTGACTATGCTTTGGGAGTTTATAGCATAGCATTTCTCAAGGATTTTGGAGAGAGGGGAGAGGATAGCGATAGGTCTGAAATTAGATATTTCTGTGAAGTTACCTCCTTTATGAATATGAAGAGTGTAAAACTGTTTCCAGATAGAAGGAACTTTAGACTCAGAGATGGAGCGATTGATTAGTATAGATACAGGCATAGAAAGGGAGTGTGCAGCAATCCGAAAAAAGTAAGAAGGAATATTGTCTGCTGATACAGAGCATGGTTTGAGCTTTGAGAGTAGAGTTCTGATATAGTCAGTGGAGACAGGTTTGAGAGAGAAGTTTACTGAGATAGTGGTTGAGGGGTGCATAAGGAGGTTTGAAGTGTTGTTTGAGAGGTTGGGGTTAAATAGTTTAGAAATTGATTTGATAAAGTAGGTGTTAAAGGTATTGGCAGTTTCTTCAGGTAACTTGTCAGGACATGGGTTTGGTGAAGTTGGGTTACCTGGATTAGTATTTAGTTTATAGCATTCCAGAATATTTTTGGATCAGATTTTAATGTTTTTAGGGGATTATAATAAAAGTCTTTTTTGTCTTTGTTGATAAGTTTTTTTTGTCTGATTTCTAAGTTTTTTATACTTTAGGAGGTCAGCTGGAAGTTTGGTTTGTACCCATGTTTTCTATGCCCTATCTCTGGATTTCATAAGAGTACGGGTGATTTTAGTTAGTCAGGATGAAATGTTTGCCTTTAATCGAACTTTTCTCAGTGGGGCTAGAAAATTTAAAATATTTAGGAAAGTTGAGTTGAAGGCATTTACTACTTTGCTGAGTGGGAGCTGAGTAAGGAAATTCCAGTTAATTGTAGAGAGGGGGATTTTAAAAGTGTCTGGGTTTAAGGTTAAAAGTTTGTGGCAGGTGATAAGCTGGTGTGGTTTGGGGAGGTGGGTGATGTATTGTAGCACTTTTATAGGTGAGTGGTCACTCAGGGCATCAGGTAGAGTTTCAGGGTTATGGTATTTGCTGGGGTTAGAAAGAAGTATCCAATCTATTAAGGAGCTTGAATAATGAGAGTTATTAGTATGGATAAGTTTGGAGACTAGCTGTGTAAATCCATGGAGCTTTATGTGTTGTGGAGTTATTAAGGTTATGCCAATTAATGTTTACATCCCCAAGAATGATAGCTTCATTGGGGAAATTTAGGGAGAGATAGGACAGTATATTTTCCATTAAGGGGATGTTGCCCCCTTGAGGAACGTATATGACTACTACTGTGATGGTAGTAAATGCATTGGGTTTGAGGTTTGCTATTAGTATTTCAGCAGGTGTAAAGGAGGGAATTGGTTCTTTAGGAAGGGAGAGAGTGAGGTAGTTAGTTAATTAAAGCAACACCTCCGCCTTTTTTCTTTAAGCGATCTTGGTGAACTATATTATAACCTGTAGGAAGAATGTCTTTATCTTGGTTTTGAGGTTTAAGCCAAGTTTCTGTGACAGAGATAATGTCTGGGGTATGAAGAGATACCCAAGCATGAAACTGGCTTAGTTTGTTGAGTATACTTTGGGTAGTGATAGAATAGGAGGAGATTTTCTTTTTTGGTATGGATGGTTGATTAGAATTGGGGGTGATACTTTGTGGGGTGTTAGGAATAGTGGCAGGATCAGGGTTTGGGTGTATATCACCTGCCAAGAGCAGAGTTCTTGGGAAGTCATAAGTTTTCATTTTTTGTGGGTACGTGTGAAAGTATTTTGTTTTATACTTAGATGTACTATGGTTGAAAGGAGGAGTTTTTATTTTAGGGAGAAGTATATTAATTGGAAGGATAGATGCAGAGATGAGTATGGGTTGCTGAGGGAAAGAAAAGCAGCTTTGGTGTGGGTAGGTGGGGGCTTTATGTAGAGGGGTTAACAGTGTGTGAGGTGATGTTATGTTGTGTAGGAGGAGCAGTGCAGGTAGAAGTATGACAGGAATGATTAAGTCTGGCATGTTTGAAGAGGAGGAGAGGGCTTTAATAGGGTGAGTTTGTTGAGAGTTTGGGGAAGAATTGTAAGGAAGGGAGAGAGTTTGCAGTGGGTGTTAGCTTGTGTAACAGGAAGGGGAAGAGTTTGATGGTTGGGAGGGACCTGTGATTAGGTATAAAGCAAATGATATGGGGGTCATAAGTCAGACAGCCATTTCAGATTTTTCTGCTTATAGTTTCCCTCAGCCCTAACTTATGCATCTGACAAAGTGTAGGGAAAGATATGCAATGCGATGAAAGTGGAGACTACTCCCTCACTGCCACAGGGCATATTTCCACTGTGCATCCCTGTGTTCTATTCCTGGTCTCCTTCAGGAAATTAGCACCATAAACTCTGCCCCTGATTGCAGACCCCCAGGTAAGACAAGCAGGTTATGCTCCTTCACTCATCACCTTTTTGGATGGCTCCTCCAGTTTGCAGGATGTACTTGAACCCTGGTTGCCTATCACAGTTGGGAATCTGTCTTGTGCACCATGGAGCCAGGCAAGACACACAATACTGACAGGCACAGACATAATTCTTCTGGGTAGCAGTGGAAGAAAATAACAACTGCCAAGGTGATCTCTGTCTAACGTACAGAGCCATGTCCAACCCAGAATTGTTGAACATGCTCCATCTTAGCAAAACCAAATCTACTCGAGTTACACGCTCTAGGGATATAAATCTCAACACAACAATGAATAGAACATGTTGGAGGGATAGATTCCCTTCGCAGAGACTTCCCTTACTATGGAACATGGTCCCGATCTACATAAGACAGAGTCCCTCACTATCACTCTTCAAGAGGAACCTTGATGAGTGGATGGGTAACAGAAAGTTCACACCGGGGATCACACCATTAGCACTACTAGATAGGGGCCAAGGGTACTAGCTGCTAGTACAAGGGTCTAGGGAACTACTATAGGGGTGGTGAATACCGCACAACATGGCTGGGCTAATATATGCCTTCGGGCAGATAGCCCAGTACCATCCTATGAACCTATGAACCTATCAGTTATTATTCTTCAAAAAGAAATCACAAAAGTAATCACAGAATAGACTGACCATGGGTTTATATTAGAACATCGAAGTTTCAGGTCTTCGAATGCTCTAATATCGACACCTAGTAACCGAAAACCGGTAAGAGTGAAAATTTAGAACATTTAATTTTTTCCTAGGGAAAAAATTTGCTGTTCCAAAACACATACACACAACACAAACACACCAAACACACAGCAATCCACACACATACACCTAAAATCTTACATCTAAACCTACACTAAACTGTACATACACCACTATCTACCCACTTACCTTAACTCAAACCCTAACCCTAAGGTCCGTCACTATCGCACACACACCTCACCCGCGCCCTAACCCTAACTCGCCTATCCCACCATAGCCCTCACGTCCAAACATTCGCACACTTACCTGACCCACGCCCTAACCCTAACTCACCTATCCCGCACTAACCCTCACGTCCACACAATCGCACACTTACCTGAACCCGACCATAACTTTCCACCGCAGAGCTGAAAATAGCAAAGCGACAATGACGGACAACTGAACTCTTACCCTAGGAAAGAATTCGGTTATCTAAAAATTTGCTATTTTCAACTTTCAGTTACTAGGTGTCGATATTAGAACATTCAAAGTCCTAACACTTCGATGTTTTAATATAGACCCCTGACCATCAGAGCTTCTGGGATCTTGGTGGCTGTCACACCTCAGGCTGCATAACTGGATTTTGACACAGGCTTAGTTGTGGCCACTGCCTTGAACTCCACCTAAACTAAAACCAGTCCTTCTCAGAGATGAACACAGAAGGCAGATGTATCTTGTGTTGGGACTGGGGACAGCTTAGTCATTACTTATTTAATTATTCCACATGATCAAACCACAGAAGTGTGTATAGAAGGTCAGTATAGCTTGTCTGGAGGCAGCGAGCTGTGTAGAAGTAACAGGATAGACTACAATTCTGTGACTGTCATTTTATCACCTTAGCAGTCAGATATTGAATTCATATACAGGTGGTTATTTTTGAAGGACTGTGGTAAGTAAGCATGCTCTTACATGCATTTGACAGCAGCATGTTGAAATAAATTACTGTATTTTATTTGTTCTTTCAGGGTTGTCCCATTCTGACATCAAAGTGATATATAGAAGCTAGCTGTCTTTTGGGAGTAAGGGTGAGAAGGCATGCTGTATGAATGTTTGTTTGTTTGACATCAGCTGCTTGAAGTATTTATGTTTGTGAACATTTTTCCTTCATATCCCCATTAAATACAAAAGGGCTGCACAGAATGGGGAGGTAGTGAGGCATGCACTATTCCTAGATGGGAATGGGATTTATACATGCTTGCAGGAATTTGTTATCCTTTCACTTTATAGTGAACTGATATTTTGTTAGACACAACTTTAAAAAAAAAAATGCTTGGATTTCTTACCTTGCTTATGTCTTTGTTCAGGCCATTGTTGGATCAAAGGGTTGAAAAATAGATCTAAAATGCACATCAGAACATCTATAACCCCACGGTTTCTGGGGGACTGGCAGCCCCCATATTCCCCAGCTTAATATTATTATTTATCACAGACATATTACATTTTAATATTGGCCATTAAGGGTATGTGGGAGGGTGCTAGAAATAGAAAAGCTGAAGAGTAAGACAAACGTTGTTAGTTATGATTTTTTCTTGGCATACCCTTTAATCAAAAACTTGGGAAAAATAAAATACTCCTCAGTACATTTAGAAAAAAAAATAAGGCCTCCAGCTTAATTCATTTATTTCCTCCAAAGCGATTACGGTGCACTCAGGCCTGGTTGAAGTGTGTTGAAAGGATGCAGGAGAAAGCAAAGATGAAAGTAGTCATGAATTTTGTTCAGAGCATTATGAAATCAAAAGGGTGGAAAAAACTCTAAAATGCACCTCAGAATAACTAGAAACCCCCTAGCTTCTGGGAGGCCTAGTGGTGCCCAGACCTCCAGCTTGATTCATGTATATCCAGCACAGCTATTATGGTGCAGTCTGGCCCAGTCAGGGTGTGTTGAAGGATGCAGAAGAAATCTAAAGAAAACGTCAAAATGAGTGTAACTGTTCAAAAAAGTAAACTAGATGATACGGGCCAATGAAGAGGGGCAGGAGACACTAAGGGATGTATGTGTGTTTGTCGAGAAGGTTAGGGAGCAGGGGGTAGGGAGCACCATGGAGCTCTTCACCTAGGTGCCATTTCATCTAGCGCCAGCCCTGACAAGTAGAAAAGTAAGAAAATTATGAGAGTAGTACTTTGTTAGACATGTCAAACAGCAGCAAAATCCTAATGGTTTCACAAGCCATTCAGTCTGACCTGTAGACCATTGTTTGTACCGAATCAAATATTGTAACACTTTATAAATATTACTACACTGGCATTTTAACATTCATAATTATCTAAATAATGAGTGAAAGGAAACAGGGATTATGAGCACTAAGCACAGACTTCATATACATATTTTTTTCTTATAAGCATTTTCCATTGAAATGAAATGTGCTTGACTGGGCCAGTGGCCTTCTGTGCTAAGTTACGTTATATTTTGCATCAATAAACTGTGCTTCTACACATCTGGTTTAAACTGTATAAGAATCCAGTTATAGTACCCATCCAGACTGCCAAAATTTGTACTACAGAGAGATGACATCTAGAACGAAGAGGCCAAATCAGCTTGCATGACTTGTATTTCCTAACTACTAATGACAGGCAGTAATAAACATGAGACCATACATGAAATATAGTGCTACTTGTATGAGGAGGGGGTTCTGACTGTTTCTCATAGACATGCTCTGTTATCTTAGCTACAGAAAGAGTGTTATCTATAATTCTGGGACATAGACTCAAGGGGGAAGACAGTTTGTTAGGCAAGGATATGGAAAAATATGGAAAAAAAGATAAAATATACTGATTAGAAAAGTGGATGTCAGATGTAATAAATAGACCATAATGTACTGGATAATATCCCAAACTGGATGACGCCTTAGGCAGCACCTCCTAGCCAGGTAGATGTGAAGTATTTAAGCTGTTGTTGGTGGCAGCTAGGTTTTACATTTTTTCCTGTATGCTGAGGTATTTGCCATCAGAATCAAAATTCATTAGAAAGCCATAGTACAGTGCATAACATTGTTTTGGTCAGTGAGTTGCACAGTTTTATTATTAAGGGTTGGGAGTGACTATTTCTGAGATGTGCAGGAGTTGTAGGAGCACTGACTTCAAAAATAACTTGGGATGTAATTTGAAATATACAATGCATTTGCAATTTACTGTGGGTTATAGATACTTAAGTCTGGTATGTTTTAATTGGAATGGCAGACATGCATTATAATAAAGGGCAGGTAGTAATAAAGAAATATGAAGAGGTCAATAAGATTAAGGTCATCTTACATGGGATTTTTAAAATGGTGCTTACTCACTCAATCACTCACAGGTATGTCTCTGGAACTAATACTAAATTGCATAAAAACAAGTAAAAGCACCTGGAGGTTATGGACAGAGTGCAAAGTTTATACAGAGTGAGTTATAGTTAATGACTACCAGTGACCTGCAAGTTTTATATTTACTTTAGACATTTTCTTTCTTTCTTATACAATCATGGTTTAGCCTGGAGATACATGTGGGGGTAAAGGAGGGCACCCACAGCAGGAAGAGACAATGATGGCTCAATACTTAGACTTTCAAATATGTATGGATGATATGAATGGGAGTGCTTTAATACAGATCCTTGGAAAGATCTACCTACCTGCCTATCTCTATCTATCTATCTATCTATCTATCTATCTATCTATCTATCTATATATCTATCTATCCATCTATCTATTTAGTATAAATGTATCCCTTTCCATCAAGCACCAGCAAAATAAATAATAAACACAAACTGTTTCTTGATAAAGAGAAGGCCTTCAGCAGCATGAAATGGAATTTTCCTGAAGGGATGTAATTATTTGATTATGGTGCTATCCATAATGACAGTGCAAATGTAAATGCTGATTTCAGGGAAGATCCCTATAATGATATATTTTTAGAATGGCACCAGAGAAGATTTCCCTTCTTTGCATACACAAAAAGAACCAATAAAAAATGATAAAAGCCAAACTTTATTTAAATTCTGACTGGCAATTTGTGCAGAGCTGATAACGAGCTGCTGCCTGTAGTGAGTACAGGGTTTGATTCCTTCCACCTCCATTTGCCTACTATGTGCTCTGAGTAAATCAATTAGATGGTGCTCCCAGGTAGCTGTTGTAAAAGACTCCTTATCCATTGGGCTTAGTGCCTTTATAAATGTATAGAAAAATCTATTGAAACAATAATTTCAACCAGTACCTAAACAATATTGTGCCTTCTAGGTAAACTAGTTTGAAAACTGAATGGCCAACACATACATCACTCCATCCATCCATAACCCCTTTTCCTATTTTTTCACATTGGATCGGGGTGTCACTTCAACAGTGACAATCATCTTGAGCCAAGGTTTACATCACAGGCTGGCTAGCCCTGCCACAGTAATTCATCCGTACCACTCACGCACACCAACAGGCAGTTTAGAGTGCACAGTCCACTTACTGCATATCTTTTGAATGTGGGAGGAAACTAGAGCACCCAGAAGAAACTCACTTTACTGCAGGGAGGACATGCAGACGCTACACAGAAGGCATTCCAGCTGAGAATCGAATGAGAAAATCTCTTGCTGTGAGGCGACAATGCTAACTACTGCACCACTGTGACCTGAAGGGAAAGAATTACGTAATTAACGCAGCTCAATTACATCTGTAATTGAGGTAAATCTTCACTCGAGAAATTAGAAAATGTCATGAAAATGCCACAACATTGCTAAGAGAGCAAAGATGTATCAGGACCAAAATACGTGCAGATATTGTACAGGTACAAACTCTTTGAGTAATGTTATATGCCTTTCTGCAATAATTTCTGATTTCGCTTGAGTGTAACTTTTCCTTATTGACATATACAATTAATTTTGTTTCCCTTTAGGGTTTTAAATATATGTCTATATATCTATATATATGTCTCTATATATGTATATATATCTACATATACATATGTGTGTGTGTGTGTGTGTGTGTGTGTGTGTGTGTGTGTGTGTGTGGGCACTTTAAAAATGATTTCTAAATTGGTTAACCTAGAAGGCACAACATTGCTGAGGAGCCTGTTGACATTATTATTTAATGGAATTTAAATGAAACCTGGATTTGAGCAGTTTGGTTAATTACTTTCGTATAGAAATTTGACAGAAATGCTTTCTGGAGTTTATTTTTTTCCCTTTTTGTCTGATACATGCTAACCTCTGCACTAAACCATAATTAAGAGGTATGGATCACCATCAACATCAACCCCCTTTTTCCCATATTATGCTATTTTGTAAATCTGAAAGCATCTGCTCTTTATTCCTTTCCTAACCATTAATATATTTAAATATATACTTATTTTGCATTAATGCAGCTCGCTTACCATTTCTACTTTCAGCACAGGCTCGTAGCAGATCTGTTGCTGATTGCAGCATCTGGCAGTATTTGTAGTTTTGTCAAAATATCATCACCGATTAAATACCAGGGTGCCACAATGAAGATGCAGCAAGGAGAGTGATCCTCCTTATTGTGATAAGAAGTGATGCCAATGATGATTATATTACGAACTCCATGCAGGTGGTGTAGACCCCTTCATTTAAGAGTGTGGGCTTTCCTTTCACAAAAGTGAAAATCATACTCTCAGTGAAAATAAACTTGTTTTTGGCATAGTTTTGTTCTATGTCTTTCTCCATTCATCATGGTGTATAAGGGGAAATTGTCAGTGACAATATGATTTTTTTGTTGTTGCCACATGTCCTCACTACTTATAGAATGTATCAGCTAATGCTCATAAGCTGTACATAACTCTTGATTAGCTCATGGCACTAAAAACAACAGTTACTTAAGTCAGTGAAATATCCAAATTTGGAATGAGTGCATTTAGATGCTTTTAACATGAGAAGCACAACTCCTCCCATCCCTTTGATTAAGAAAAGGAAAGAAACAAGTAGCACAAGTAAACGTATTAAGCTGAATGTAATTATTCAAGGCTCCAAGGGGTAGAGAAAACACAGAGAGCTGGAATCCTGACCTTAAGTGGGGAAAGAGAAAAGTATAAGTGGAAGCTAAATAGTTACGTGCAATGACTAGGACTAAAAAACAGTCCATTAAACACTGATATAGTAGTAATAAATGTGATATATAGCTTAGAGGGACTAAACAAAGATTTAAAAAAAAAAGAAAGAAAAAAAGATGGGAGGAAAAAGAAAGAAAATGACTGCTACGTACCGAATGAAGCAACGTGGAGAAAGTGATATGCAATTTCTGTTTTAGAAGTTTGTCTACTTCAATAAATAGAACAAGAGATGAATGGAAGGAAGATATAACAATACTACTGAATGAGACAGAATGGAAGTGGTAGGGGGAGCATGCCCAAAACAGAACATATTTTCTACTTGAACTGCTTAAACGAAGCAGCTTCCTATCCTTAGAGTGAAGCGTAGTACTTTGATCTGCTTGTTATCGTTCATATTGTTGACACTATACAATATCAAGAAACAGAAAAGTGAGAAAATGTAGAAAAAAGAACTACTGTAGGTTGCACCGTCATGATACAAAGCCAGAAAGGATGGTGTTCTTGAGTAGGCAAATGTGGAACTGTGCTAACTTCATCCAAGGAACCTTACTCATGTGTGGCACTAATGTGAATTAAATAAATAAAGAAACAGAAATATAAAATAATTACATAAATAGATTGTGGTCATAATATTGAAACTGAAGTGAAATCATCTCAAATGAAAAAAACAAACAAGATGTCAGGGCTGTATTTGAACTCACAGCATGACATACTACAAGCAGTGTTGTATCTCAGTTTTACTGCTACTCATGCTGCACAAGGTTCATTATATATTTAGTGGTGTTTCTGGATATCGTACAGAGTCGGTGATATAGACATTTGGTATTCTCTGTATCATAACAAGTAGATTGATGCTCTATGCTTTGATCTAAACTTAGGGAGTGTCTCAAACCATAACTGTCAATCCTAAGTAACTTCTGGAGAAAACGAACTGTCAAGAATACATAGTTTGGAAGATATAGGGAAACAGCACTAGATGTGAACCCCATGGATATAAATAAGCTTAAGGCGTTTGAAACAAAAATGATGCATACTGGGGTGATGTAGTGAATATTCATCATTTTATATCACTGCCTTGCTGAGGCCACCTTAGAGGTGTATTACTACCACTACAGCTGAGGATACGTTTCTCTAGTGACCCAAGGTATAGAAGTTCTAGACTATTCAGACACTGAAACACAAGGGAGAAATTGTCATGGCAAGGCATGGAACTTAACGTTCTCTGGCAACTGCTGACGTACGATCTGAAAGGTCAAAGTTTCAGAAAATGAGGAATATAAAAATAGTAATGGCAGTACGTTGACATGGAAACATGTTCATGCCTTGATCAAACAGGTAAAAAAGTAGAAAAGTAGGGCATCACAAGTATAGTAAATCAGGGACACTTTATAAAGGATGAAAGAAAAGAATCTATTACTCTTAGGAAATGCTAAAGCATCCACACATCAAGTATAAAGAGATTCAGAATGACATTTGCTTAATTGTTTCAGCACATCTAAATATACTCAAGTTGAAGTCAAAAGCAAAAATAATGGAGACAAAATATGTGAAAGGAATTGATGTATTACTGAGTGTATTCAGACATAATTTTTATCTAACTCTATATATGAAAAGACTTTTGCAGGTAATGTTGTGACC
The DNA here is from genome assembly GCF_019279795.1 of Protopterus annectens. Lineage (NCBI taxonomy): Eukaryota > Metazoa > Chordata > Ceratodontiformes > Protopteridae > Protopterus > Protopterus annectens. The sequence goes on from NC_056751.1 coordinate 70,332,754, forward strand.
ATCTTTCAAATGATAAAATAATGCATAAGGTAACATGACAAAGTGTTAGAGAAAGAATGCATGCTAGACTGGTGATGTGGGTGTGTGTCATGTACAAGAATTGAGGAGTGCCTGTAGGATCAGAACATAAGGCTGAGTAGGTACACTATGCTGGGTGGGCATGCAGGGTTAAACTATTAACTCATTTTGTTCTTTTCTCTTATAACTGTAGTGCACAAAAAGGCAGAATGAGTAGAGGGACATTATTTTGTGCACTATACAGCAAGATTATTATTCCTAAGCAGCTCTGTGCATTTACTTTCACGTGGAGCTAAAGGAATCCAACTGTAAGGCACCAGTGGCAACATCATTCAATATCTGAGAAGCAGAACATGTGGGAACCAATCACAAAGACTACTCTTAGCCCTCAAGTAAAAGTGATGTGAGCAGTCTATCATACTGATATATAGACATCAGACTAAGTGAAACTACAGCTAATGTTTTACCTTATGTTGGTTCAACCTGGAAATGAGCCCGGAAGCACAAGAGGTTGGGCTATAACTAAACAAAATATAAATACATGGATGAAGAAGGACCAAGATACAGAAGTTTAAGGACTAAGCTTGAAAAACAACATAAGATATACAAAGGGTAAGGTACTTTTACAGGCAAAAGATAGTGCTCTTATTAAAAGTAATAACGTGTTGATTGTGTACTACTTGCATGATTGCTTAAAGAGAAACACTACATATACATGGAGGCCTAGAAGCCGTGTTTACACACTGAAGTGCATGGGAGGGGACAACTATTTGCTATCTTGCTTCTAAAGGAGGCCATGTCTCAGATAAATGGTTTTGCTGTGGGTCAGCAATAAGTTACCATCTTCAGCTGTTGCTGGGTATCTGTGATGAGATGAGGATCTGGCTAGTGGGTTATTTCCATCTGGGAAAGTATGCAACTTAGGGCAACTAACAGGTGCATACAGAATACTGAGAAATATTTTTTTCCTCCTACATACAGACCTTCTGGTTTCTTGCTGTATCGCTACCTATTTGTTGCCATCCAGGTGAGAGCAAACTAAGGTGTATCCATCATACAGGCAGCCGACAGGGGACTTTTGATATGCCCACTGTGACCGGCATAATGGCATTAATGTTGGGAATTCACTGAGTGCAGCATGGGCAAGGTCACCTGCTGCTTCTTAATAATGTTATCTGTTAGGCTAATCGTGCCTCTTTTAGTAGATAGCTCTGACTACGTCTTTAGTCTCTACTGTGGAATGAGATGTGCCCAATGACGTACCCTGCAGACTCTGGCAGGAAAGGCAGGCATTCCATCTTCATTTTCCTATCTCCACATGGCTCCTGCACTAATGAGGCCACTAAATGAGCCCTGGTCAGCTGAGTTGCAGTCAGCACAACAAAGGATGGTGTTTCAAGGAAAAGAACATGTTTTCTAGCAGGCAAAATTCAATCCAAGAAAAGTCAAAAGCTCACATAGTGCACTAACCCTAGGCATTAGCTGTATAGCATGCACTTCTTAGCATAATGTCCAAAATTCAAAAAACAGTCAGTTCAAAAACGGAAAACCATGAAACTTTAATATAACAAATAAACTCATCAGGTTAAGCACTTTCATCCTTTACACTTCAAAATACCTCCCAGAGTGACTTTCAGTTTGAGTTTAAATAAAAGTTAAATTAAATCACATGCTCACAACCATCCAATACAAGCAAAGCAACATTAACGCTCTAATTATCCTAAAAGTAAATTAATTAAATAAGTTCCTTTAACAATTAACATTTAGACGAGTAAAAAAAAAACAACCAGTAAATTGAAAAACATGGAATAGTTAAAAACTATTGCATAAAATGTTAAATGAAATCATTCCGATACTATTTTTTTACAGTTTAGCCACTCTTATTTTAAGAGCTGCTGCTATTGAAATGTGTTCATTAAGCCCAGTAAAAATAGAAGCATTAAACTTCAGTTGCCATATGAGCTGTCTGTATTCTAAAAAAAAGTTTCCCAATAACCTCCCCTCTCATTCTGTGGTATTACTTCCAAATTACCATATTTAAACATAGTAAAGTTATTACATGTCAGGGTGTGTTAAAAAGGGAACTGTTGGTGTTTTACTTAAGAATGTCATAATTATGTTCGTAGATTCTCTTGAGAAGATGACTTTCAGTTTTACCTATGTAGAAACATGTGCAACTCATACAAACTGCTGTAACTAATCCTTTAGTACCACAGTTTCTCTTGGCTAGAAACACTTTATCAAAGTGGGGTGCAGATAAATTAATCATGTTTCCTTCCACTATGTGTGAACACTGCTTACACCCCCCACAGCACTGGGTGCCAGAAGGCAGAAAATCTTTCTGCAATCTCCCTTCTTTTCCAGATAATCCTTCAAGATTTTTCAAAGTCTTATAAGTAAATGCTGGCCTTTCACCCACTAGTTTGAATAAGTCAGCATCTATTTTTAAAATATTGCAATTGTTTTCCAAAATATCACAAATCTATTTTTTTAATTGTTAGAGTTAACCTCAAAAGAGTTGCTAAAACAGTTCCACTGTCTTCTTTTTTAATGCCAAATCAGTTCCAATCTCATTCTTAGACCTAGTAAGGGTCAATACTTTGGTTCCCAACCTTTTAAAATTTCATCTGCTATATTTTGAAGTAAGTGGTAAGGGTAATCCCTTTCCAGAAGCATCATAGTTATCTTGTCTAGTTTATCTTGAAATAATTCGAACTTCGAACACATTCTAGCTGCTCTTACTAGTTGCCCTTTAAACACATTCCTTTTGCAGTGGAAGAAGGTGGTAACTTTTAAAATGCAAATAAGTGTTGGAAAAAGTTGGCTTTCTGTATATTGTTGACTTAAATTCACTTACACCTCTATTCTTCTGAATAGTGATGTCCAAATAATTAATTTGATCTAAACTATAGTGCTGTTGATATATTTAATAAATTATTTGGTGTGTTTTTCAGCCTTAGTCCAAATAATAAGGATATCAATCAGGTATCTAAGGTATATTTTTCAACTATCAGTATACACTGAATTTAAAATAAATTTATTCTCCCAAAAATACATTACTGAATTTGCATACATAAGGGCACAAGTTGCACCCATTGCCACCCTCTGTACCTGTCTGAAGTATTCTCCTTCAAATGAAAAAAAGTCGTTATAAATAATTTCCACATGTAATGAGAATTTTATTAATTTGATGTCTATATCAATTAGTTCCAATAATGCTAAGTAAAAACAACTCTAACCAAACTTCATGGGGTATGCTGGTGAAGAAATCAACATTGACTGTTAAAAAAAGAAGACATCTCATCATAAAAATCTTATTTAATTTTTCTTAAAAACTCCCATGAATCCTTCACAATGTAGGGGGATAAAATTAAAAAATTTCTTAAGGGTCTGTCAACAAAAATAGCAAATAATATCTAGAATATCTTCTGAGCAGGAGCTTCTGATTTTGCCTGAACAGACTGTATTCTCTTTACTCATGGTGATCTGATAGTTTATTTTTGCTATATTCTTTGGTTATATTCTCCTTCGTAGATATTTTCATTCTTCTTGGGAGAAAAAAGGGACTTAAATGAAAATCTAAACATGGACTATAAATAATATTAAAACAGAGTCAGCTATTAAGCATTCTAGATTATTGTATATAAAAGAGAATAATACAGAAATGTTTTCATTAATTTATGAATAAGACAGAAAGCTCAGTATGTTGTAAGGGCCATTCTCAAAACAGTCTAAAACTTCAAAGTAGTTATGAGGTAGCATTGATTTCATCTTGTCGAAATCTATCACTCTTAAACTCTAATGTTTATTAGCTCATTATGTCACATCTCAGAGCCTAAAATTATTACAAGCTCATTCATTATTTGTCATTCATTTTCTTAATGATTTTTCATTATGTAAGCTTTTTATTATAGCAATTTATTCAGATTTTTTGTTTGGAATACTTTGTTCTTACATTCCTTGGGAGGGAATTGTTTTCATTAATTTAATGCATCCCAGCAATCAGTCTATAAGGGGGATCCAAGTAGTCTTTGTGGACCTTAGGAATATCAAAAAAGCAAAAATAAAAGGTGTTTTGAATGCAAAAAAAATGTAGGGTCCAAAGATATAATACCTTGCATAAGGGAATCCTCCAAAATAAAATTTCTTGTATGCAGTATACATTTCATGTTTGGACACCATAGTATATTTGTTGGTATCCTGTAAAACACGAAAGATTGTACTAACATAAGATATATTGCCCAACAGTACTGTTTTTTTGTTTTTTTATTGATTGTTTTTTTGAATTTTGGATATTATACTAGGAAGTATGTGGTATACAGGTAAAGCCTAAGGTTGGTGCGCTACGTGAGCTTTTGTCCCCTCTTATTTCCCAAGCCAGCAAAGGGAGGCTGGCCACTGTGATAAGCATCTGCACTATCTAAAATGCAGCCCTAAGTATGGAGATGTGTTCTCAATAATGGCATTATCAATGCTGCATACTGACAGCAGGGCATGCATCCAAACAAGACAACAGTTTGTGGCAGTACAGTGTCCTACTGTGCCATGCTGTGTGTGAGGATGTGAGGTTTTGCCATCTGTGCCAGGGAGAGTGGGGCAGTGCACATGTAGCATGAGCCAGCGTACTTGGCTGGAGTTTTGTGGATGGTTTTGTGTTGTTTGACTATCACACTGACTTGTACAGATGCTTGTGTTAAAAATGTTTTCAACTGTGTTATTATAACTGATCAGATGTATATGTTTAACAAAGAATTATGGAAGGGAAGAGTAGAAGTTTTTGAAATTGTTCTATAAGTTTCAAATGCTGCCACAGATCTTAGCAAAGCTTTGAGTGTGTATTGTACCAGAGTCAGGTGATCAAATATCATTCTATAATCAGCACTGAGAAGATGAAACTCTCACAGCTGTTTGTTTTGTTTTCTTTGCTTTTCTTTGGAACCTGATATAAAGATCTATGGCAGTTATCACAGTCATTCAGTTAGTTGTTCAGTTTAGTGAGTTTGAAGCTCATCACCTTGCCTTGTAGAAGTCAGCATCTCAGCATCCAATCTTGCCTTGCTGTATTAATTAAGTTAGCTAGGAAACAGTTATTCTTTAGGCAGTCAGGAAATACATTGAGATTAGTTAAGTAGCATTTTTCCTGCATCTCTTTGCATCTGTCCAACTGTGTTATTTTTTTATTTCTCCTGTAGTTAAAACTCTGCTATTTATTGTACTTAGATATTTATTATTCTCATGTTTTCTATTTTAATATTTATTATTACATATTTTATACCTTTCATTGTGGTTGGTCTTTTAGAGAATACTTTTAACATCTTGAGAGTACTTGTGCTTATTTTAGTAACACCATGGCCACTCCAAAAAGCCTAGCTTCTTTGGTTACACTATACCATTTATAATAGCATTGATTTTACTCAATATAAATTGGATACCCTTGTAAGATCCTGAGAGTAGTTGACTGGTGGCAACATAGTTACTATATGGTCTGGGCAGAAGGGGTGCAACTAGTAAATCTGTACCAGCCTTAACCAGGAGTGTGTGTGTGTGTGTGTGTGTGTGTGTGTGTGTGTGTGTGTGTGTGTGTGTGTGTGTGTGTGTGTGTGTGTGTGTGTGTGTGTGTGTGTGTGTGTGTGTGTGTATGTGTGTGTGAAAATCAAATACTCAGGTGTGAGTGTGTTAGCTATTTGGAACTGGGACACAGTGCTCCAAAGTGAGTCTTGTTTGGGATCTGGAGAGACAGATACTCCAGTCCTAGGTCTGGAGCATGTTCTCTGTGTGCTCTTGGGGGGAAACTGTGCTTGATGCAGAGAGCTGCATCTTAAAATACTGTGTAAATCCATTCCTGTTTTTAGTGACCAGCTTTCATCAGTGTCAGTGGTGGGACTGAGGCTTGTTGATTACTGGCCTGTGGTAAAGAGAGGCCATCACACTGTGTATTACTATTAATGTTTTAATACATAGCTAATCAGCATTGACTGCAGTCTTAGTGAGTCATGTGAGAAATATTGTACAGATATGGCAATGCCACAACTGATTACTGAAATTTTGCCTGTCTGCTGTGCACATAGGCTGAGCATGGAACATAATGGATCTGCTCTGCATGCTCTTTGTGATGACAAACTGCACTATTGTATAACTGTTACTTCCTATAATGCTGTCCAAAGAACATGCCTATATGATGCATGTGAGTTGTGCCTCCAGGTGGGCCAACCACAATGGGGATGGGCAGCAAGGTGATTTTATTGAAAAGTGCTCAACGAAGAGTTCATGCCTGACTCTAGATTGGTATGGCAAGAGACATGGCACCATCTATGCCTGGGCTTCAAGCAGATTCATACAACTGCTTTTTAAAAGGTTTATTGACCCTAGAAGTATCTTGCTATCTGAGTGCCATGCCCTCTTTGTGGACATAATTGCCTATTCCTGCCCTGTGTCTTGTATATGTAATGCATATTTTGTTTGTGCATATACCTTGACTAATATACATCACAAATAGCAGCATACTCTGCAGTACATAATATGGTCTGAATGTGGAATAAGAGGTACCTAACAGTATAGCACTTTATCATATATTTGATTAAGGTTATATCTTTGGTTCTATCATGTATATGGAGCATGAATCTGCCATACAGGTTCAATATATATCAGTTGCATGTTACAGGCCTAACATGCAGTGTTCTCTGTAGGTCTATAAAATGTTAACTGCTACCAAGATACAGGAATCTGTACTGTTAAATATTTCTAATGACCTGGGCCATGCATGCTGTCATGTTGGGTCCATGTAGCATGTTAGGGATGTGATACAGAGGTCTCTGCCAGCATTGTACCCATGCACACATTCCTAGATAGTTATGGATTTTGAGGAATCACTGTACCATGGTCAGAAAGGGCACATAATCTGCACTTACCCATGTATCCTTGCGCCATAATGCCAGCGCTGCAGACTTAGATGTTATATGCTATGCCATCATTCTCACTGCTGTTTTGAGACAGTGCACTCCAAAATATTGTCAGACACCACTCAGTTTGCTTGCTATATTTTACATTTTTGTACTGTTTATGAAGGAAGTGTATGCCAATGGAATATTTTCTTTACACGGCAATCTTCATTATTATTATTATTATTATTATTATTATTACAGAATTTCAGTTTAATTTATGCAATGTATCAGCTGTCTATTTGACCCGCAGCTGATATTTCATCAGGAATGACAGACCCTTCACTTAACTGCACAGGCGCAAGTTTGTCACAATTCCCTCCCAAGGAATGTAAGAACAAAGTATTCCAAACAAAAAATCTGAATAAATAGCTATAATAAAAAGCTTACATAATGAAAAATCATTAAGAAAATGAATGACAAATAATGAATGAGCTTGTAATAATTTTAGGCTCTGAGATATGACATAATGAGCTAATAAACATTAGAGTTTAAGAGTGATAGATTTCGACAAGATGAAATCAATGCTACCTCATAACTACTTTGAAGTTTTAGACTGTTTTGAGAATGGCCCTTACAACATACTGAGCTTTCTGTCTTATTCATAAATTAATGAAAGCATTTCTGTATTATTCTCTTTTATACACAATAATCTAGAATGCTTAATATCTGACTCTGTTTTAATATTATTTATAGTCCCTGTTTAGATTTTCATTTAAGTCCCTTTTTTCTCCCAAGTAGAATATAACCAAAGAATATAGCAAAAATAAACTATCAGATCACCATGAGTAAAGAGAATACAGTCTGTTCAGGCAAAATCAGAAGCTCCTGCTCAGAAGACAGTCTAGATATTATTTGCTACCAAAATGATTTAAAGCCCTGTGACAGAAGAACCATTTAAGTTTATGCCATGATGAGTAAAGTCCAATTAAACTGCTAGTATTAACAGCACTGCTAGGAAAAAAGAATAAAGCCATTAACTAAAATTCAATCTATATTTCAGCTACTTAATACATGTAGATTTAATGCAGCAGAGTCCTTAATCGCTTGAAATTCGGCTGTGCACTGTTATTAAGTATATTAGCATTGACAGAAATCCTGTTACTGTTAAAGTCTTCATGCTGTACTCAAATATCATTTGCATAAATTATTTAAGAATAAATTAAACCACTTCCCACTGAGAAATAACTCAGCTGAAATTGCATATCACTTATAATGAATGTGAGATATATCAAATATTGTAATCAGGATGAACTGCAAAATGGAAGAAAGCTACATATCAAAAATTGTTCGCATTAAGCTGTTTGCTATTTGAGACTGATTTTCCTGCACTTTGTATTTTCTAGTACTTGTATAATTTATAGCATTGGCTAGATTCAGATTTGAATAATCTAGAATGTTTTGCATTATTTGAGCACTAAAACCAGCCATCTTACATTGAGGGCCCCTTGCACCCTTGTGGCAGAAGAGTGTAGCAAAGGAGACATCTAAGTTGGAGGTTGTTGGAATAAGGCTCAGTAGTGAGCATTTCCATTGGCCATCTTGTTTGAAAATTGCTTAACTTGCTTTTAAAAAGGGATTGCTACATAAGCCCCGTGCTCACATGGGTTTGTGCCTGTTTTAACACAGCTCCACAGAGTTTGGTGAACAACCACTGCTCTACTATCTTCATGTGAGCAATCTGAGGCATCTGTTTGCATGTAGTTTGCCTTTGCGCAGCACCACGCAATGGAGGTAACCATTGCCAGTTATAGATGCAAAAACTAAAGGAGATTTATTTTTCCTTAGAAGCTGCCCTTGCTCCAACTGAGGAGTCCCTTAAATTGCACGTAACTGCTCAGAGACCACTTCAGCTGGGCTTTCTATATTTGTTACTTTAACTGAAATCTCCTAATCCTTAAGAGTCTCATACCCCTTGAAGCCCCAATAGTATAGACCCAGCAATAAGCCCCCAATTAAACCATATCCATCTTCATTAAACAAAGCAGATTTACACCTAGTATTATGGATGATCAGTTCTCCTCCGTTTCTACTGCCTGCTGATTGACATGGGTACCCTGGGGAAGTGTAGCAATTGCCTCATGTACACTGACAACCCACTACTCCTAAACCGCTAAAGCTCAATTTGTGAGAGATGCATATACACTAAGAACTTGGAATCCTTGTTCTCTCATTCACAGAACAGTGACATTGAACAGGTTGTCAGTCCACATACTACACCTCCTCCTGCATAAACCACACTCTCAACACATAAACCATCATAAATAGAGTTATTCACCAGAAATTTACCTAAACACCAAAGACCTCTGAAACAAAAATATATTACACCTAATACAGTACCTACAGCACTCAATACACATAAAACCACAAGCACAAGTCTCTCACCAAACAAGCTCCTAAGGCAAAGCACATCTAAACCAAACTGTGTGGTCATTGGCGACTCTGCAGTGAGACACACAGATGTCCCACTCACCAGACTCATACCTCTCAACTATATAGATTTTTGCAGAATGTCCAGATTTTCTCCTCAAATTTTTGGTCCGTTTTTCATAAAATTGTGGTTTTCTGGCAAATTAGTGGCAAATCATTAAAAACTGAAGTTAGAAAATAATGACAGACAACTGAGTTTCAGACTTCATATCATTCAGAAAATTCATGATAATGCAAAACCTGTTATTCTATCAACTTTCTAAGTTTGTAAGAGCAATGTTTAAAAATTGTCCCTCTTTTTCGGCCTTTGTCCCACTTTTATTTATGGCTTTGTCCAAATTTCTTGCTCTAAGAGGTTGAGAGGTATAACCAGGCTGGACAAGGAGAAGGTTATGGTCAGCTGTCTGACGGGCGCCAGGATCCACCAGAGCACACATGCACTCAAGTCTCTCCACAACAAGTACCATTATGACTTCGTTGTAGTTCATGTTGGTGTGAATGACTTGAGGCATACCTCACTGGACTGTGTGAAGACATATATGACTGATCCCTCTGAATATGTGTCTCAGGCAGGTAGCCTTGAGCAGCATACTACCTTCACCTAAGATGATACCACAATATAAACAAAAAATGATTGACTTCAACAATTGGTTGAGTTTCTGGTGTCATTCTAAGGAGATCCAGTACCTGTCAGCCTGGGATGACATGGTAGATAGACCATGCTGCTTTGCCAGAGATGGTTTTCATCTGTCACCTCTGGGATTTCAGTTACTGGCTAAGGCTCTTGCCTCCCCATAGTGCCTTTTTTAGGCAATGTCACAACAACAAAATTCCCAACGTAAAAATATCTTCAAAAAGCAACCTCAAGGTTATGCTGCTAAATGCTAGGAGTCTGAAGCTAAAACTGCACTCACTGGAAGCAGCCCTCACCTTAGAAGATGCTGACATCCGTGCAGTCACAGACACTTGGTTTAAAGCCACAGAAAGCACCCCGGCCTTCCACACATTCAGAACAGAAACTGAAAGTGCAAGAACTAAAGGAGGTGGAGTATCGATAGTCATCAAAGATAAATACACCACTAGATTGATTAAACAAACTTATTCTCTTGAACTAATCCAGGTCCAATTGACTGTAGGTAAGACCTTTTTCCAAGCTATTGCCAGTTATATGACCCCCTCTATGAGCCATGTTACCCACACTGCTTACTTGGATCTACTTGAATCATTCAAGATACAACCAAACACCCTGGTTTTAGGTGACTTTAACTACCCATCCATAGATTGGGTAAATTATACATCTACTAACACACTTGCCCAAAGTTTCTTGGACTTCATGAACTCGAATGCCCTGGACCAGTTGGTTGACATCCCCACAAGTGGCCCATACATTCTGGATCTGGTGCTCACAAACATGGCTGATTGTTGCACCACCCCATGTGTGCAGCCCTCCTTACTGGGGTTTGGTCATAAATCAGTCTAATTAGAAGTAACAATAACATCTGACCCCCCATTAGCAGCAACTAGACTAAAAAACTTCTCCAAAGTCAATTACAACATAATATCTGACAGCATTAATAGCTTCATAGGCCCTGCCCTCACTGATGGCATGGACATCTGTACTGGGATTTACACCAATGCATTGTATAAGCATCTATATAAATGTATTGATTTAGCCATATCTGATAGGATCAAAACAGGATCTTCAAGAAAGAACAAACCTGCATGGGGGACATCTGCCATTGGCAGGTTATACAGTAAGAGAAAGAAATTGCTGTCCAAAAGCAGGAAAAAAATGGTGTCTGAATTGGAAGCATTCCCTCCTCAGTTTAAACAAGCAAATTAGACACCTAATAAGGCATTCTAAAGCTAATTATGAATCCAAATGAGTCTCCTTTGCTAAGGATAACCATAAGGCCTCTATGTCAGAAACCTTAAAGGAAAAACCCAGATCTGTGCAGAACTGGTTGTTAATGGCACCACACATATTGAACCCACAGAAATAGCTAACCTGCTAACTGACAGGTTCAGTGAACCCCCCCCCTCGTCCCTGCCACATATCCCCAAATGTATCCCTACCACCTGCACTCCACCTAGTATCTCCAAGAAGGATATTGTAAATGGTCTCTCCAAAGCCACAAACATAGTGTCTATGGGGCCTGATAATATCCCAGGCTGCATTCTAAATGCTAGCTGCACCACTGAGTACTCTTTTTAACCACAGTCTAAGCACTGGTTTTGTATCTGCTGAATAGAAAACAACAATCGTAATCCCATTACATAAAGGAGGCACCACTACAGACCCTGGGAACTATAGATCCATAAGCCTAACCAGCTTAATCTGCAAAACTGTGGAAAGAATGATCATGGAGCTTATCAACAAAGATAAAGGAGACCTCCAAATACTCAACTTGACCTAGTCTGGCTTCATTAATGGGAGCTCCTGCCTCTTGAACCTGGTGGAATTCTTTGACACAGTCACCAAAGCCCTGCATGCAGACAAATCAATGCATATGGCCTACATGGACCTGGTCAAATTCTTTGACGCTATTTCCCACTCAGGCATCATTGATAAACTCACCCAGATGGAGATCAACCCATATATTGTCAGATAGGTTACAAACTGGCTCACCAACAGAATGCACACAGTCAAAATAGCTGACACTATCTCCACCAGCAGACCGGTAACCAGTGGTGTTCCACAGGGATCTGTGCTGGGGCCCCTATTGCTTGGAATCTACTTGTGGATGTACAGGCTAAAACAAAAGGTGTATGGCTGACAAAGTTTGCTGATGATTGCAAACTGGATGCAGTTATGCAGTGCCAAAATGATGTCAACAACCTACAAGAGGGATTTACACAGACAAATGCCTGGTGCCAAAGTCATGGGCTAAAACTGAGTGCAAAAATGCATTATCATCCCCTTCAGCAAGGGTGATGTCCCTGCAGATTACCACATTAATAACAACACCCTAAGCATGCAGTCAGTGGTGAGAGATTTGGGCACACAGGTTGAAAGCAACCTTTCCTTTCACCACCATGTATCCACAGTGGTAAGAAAGGCTTTCTACGTCACCCAACACATAAGTAAGGACATTGCATCTAGAACAAAAGAGCCTATAACTCCCCCTGTGCTACTCACTCATCAGGCCAATAATTGAGTACAATTCTACCTTTGTTATATATCTTACCAGGCACCTGCAGCAACTGGAAAGACCGCAAAGGTTGCTTACAAGGAAAATTCAAGGTCTTCAGCATATGTCATACTTTGACAGATTGAAATCACTGTCACTATACTCTGTGTCTTACAGACTACTCAGAGGTGACCTCTGCCTTGCATATTAAGCAATCTTGCACATTTGTAAATCAAATGGTATGAGAGGCACTCACTCTAGGGAACTCAACATAGTATGTGACATCAACAGGACTTGCTGGAGGACAGATATGTCTCACAGATGTTAACCCTTCTCTGAAGGAAACTTCCAGTTCAGATGAAGCAGAGCTCCTCACTGACCCTATTTAAGGGTAATTTGGATGACTGTATGGGAAGCAACAAATTTAGCCAGGGAGTTTCACCTGTGTCCCACTTGGACAGGGGCCGTAGTTTTTGTCTTAGTTACACTTAATACCTTGATATTCTTGGGAACAGGGTTGTACTTGGCTAGGTTTGTAAGGGCCCTAGGGCCATTAGCCTAGTAACCTCCCATGATCCTATAATCCTATGTATTTCAGCCCCTTAGGCATGTAAGTACATATAGTGGCCAAGCTATATATGCATGCATTAATTTTAAGCTGATGAAACCAGAAAACTACAAAAATAGCTCAGTTCATTTCTGTGGACTACTGCCACAAATTATTCGATTTTTATTTAAATGACTGATTGTTTATCAGATAAAATCAGCCTTTTTGTCATTGTGAGAAGGTCATCAGTAAGGTGGGATTGGCATGCAAAAAAAAGGTAAACATGCCCACATTTTTTTAGATTTCTACAAGTATATATTTTTATCAGTCCACTTATGCTGTGTTGATGAGGTCATAAGAAGCCCAAAACATGCCTGTCAACAGTTAGTGGTTTGACTTTATGGGCCTGAATGTATCAACAAAGGCTTAAAAATATAAAGTAAAAAGTCATTGACATTCAGAAGCCATATAGCTGAAATACTTGATGTCCTTAAGGGGTTATTTGCATGTTTTCCATGGGCCTCTATTACAGGAGGTTTAAGGTATCACACAGTGAAAACCCTAGGTTGTCTAAGTTTTTCTTGCAGTTTTCACTAATTGGTTTGTTTGTGTGATATTTTTACTTTTTGGATTTGGATGTTAATTGGAATATTTTGCAGACATCTTATTTATTGACATCAGTTGGGTGTAAATTCCCAGTGTTTCTAATGTTTAGCCAAACAGTCCACTTATGTTGTCCCGATGAGGTCATAAGAAGGCAGAGACATGCATGTCCACAGCTAGTGGGGTTTGGCTTTATTGGCCTGAATGTATCCAGAAAAGCTTAAAAATAAAAAGTAAAAAGTAATTGACATTCAGAAGCCATGTAGCTGAAACCACTTGATGTCCTTAAGGGGTCATTTGCATGTATCCCATGAGCCTCAATTACAGGAGGTTTAAGGTACCACACAGTGAAATCTTTAGCTTGGCTAGGGTTTTTTGTAGTTTTCACTAATTGGTTTGTCTGTGTGATGTAATTATTAGTCTTATATCATTCTAGCTAATGGTGTAGGGTGCACAAATACAAATGAAAATGCAGTCTTCTATGTAACAAATCCTCTTCAATTATACAACAGCATGATATTAAATTGAAGAGAACATACTGGGATGCTATTATATGCAAAATAGAGAAGAATATTTAAATGCAAAATTGAAAAATGGATTATACTAGCACTTTACAAGATCAGAAAGAGGCATTTTCTCTAATATAATTCTCCCTTTTCTGGTTATTTAATGAATATCACCAAATTTTCAGTAAAAATTTACATTATCAAACATTACAGAAGAATTAGACACAGCTAATTCCAGAATGTGTTAGATGATAATGCTGCTTCTACCAGTCTAAATGTATCAAAATGACAATGTCTCATTCCTATAAATGAAAAAAAAAACGGTTAGTTTGGACACTAGAAGAATAAGAGACAACCACCATATAACACAGGAACAAAGGAAAAAGTAACAGCTGTAACCACTGGAAGGACAAGAAATTTACCCTGGAAGTGATTGCACAGTTGCCCCCCCCCCCCCGAGAGAATGTTAGGAGTCCAAAGAATTTTTTTATGCCAACAGCTGCTTTGAGTGCATAGAAAGAACAGCTGTAATCTTTGAAAGGGCAGGATAATTGTTTTAAAAAGTGCCATTGTTCTTGGCTCCCCATAAAGCATGTTAAAGGCTACTAATATGCTTACCTACTTGTGAGACGCTGGGTTTAATGGTAGCTGAATTCACCCAACCCTTAATATTTCACCTAACATGGTCAAGGCATCTTACAAAGGTCCACACTCTCATCCCCTTGCTTATAGCTAAACAGGGTACTGCTACTGCTACTTAGGTATTCTAATCTATAGATTAATAGGTGTTTTACAGGGAAATAAGAAGGGCCATACTGCCAAAAACGTAAGTGGTGTAAAGTAAGTTTTGGGTAAAAGTAAAATATCAAAACATTTAAGTTTAATTTCACATTTATAGTGGTCCTACTTAACCTAGCTGAACTACTTTATAGGCTATGGTAATGGGTGGGGGTTCAATCTCCTTACTGTATTGACCTTCGACACATCAGATTATTTTCTGGGAAGCAGTTACTGAACAATAATGATGGGACAGCAAGTTATTTTCTATGGAGCTGTGATGTCCACCACTGCCACCAATATGTGATGGCCACCAATATGTGACGGCCACCAATATATGACATGTTCACACTGGGCCAGTAATCAAGGAGCCTGAATCCTCATGATTGACAGTGGAGAGGGATGTGCACTTGGAATACAAATAGATACAATCAGTATTTCCAGATGCAGACCTCTCTGCATCAAGCATAATTTCCCTTAAGAGCACACAGGGAACACACACAGCCCGGGGTCTGGATGTCTCTATATCTGTCTCCCTCCAGGTCCCCAACAAGATTTCCCAGTGGTACAGTTGTAGGGTTAGGTCCTCAGCCAAGTGTCCAAGCCAAGTCCTCCAGCACTCTCTCTGTAAACCCAGTAATTCTTGTCCCTGCCCCAACTAGCTGACACACACGATCTTTAAGATTTAATTCTTACACACACACACACACACACACACACACACACACACACACACACACACACACACACACACACACACACACACACACACACACACTCACACACACACCTGGGAAAGACTGGCACAGATTACCTGGTCTACCAACGTTGCTCAGACTATAAGGTAGTTATCACTGTCATCAGTTACTGTAAGGCTCTTAAAAGGATATCCAATTATACTGTGTAATATTAATACTAATACAAATGGTAGTGGTTCACCAAGATGTCTAGGCCTTCTGGAGTGCACCACATAGTAAAACCAAATAAATATAAGCACTCTGCAAGGTTAAATACTTTCTACAAGGACAACCCACAATAAAAGTTTTAAACATATCTAATAATAAATAATAAAAGTACATGAAAGTACTGAATATATATTCAAATAAACCAAAATATTCACAGTAAACCACAGAGTTCAGATCACAGGAGATATTGAAAAGAATACTGATGGACAGACTCAAACAAATAAAGAAAAACAATATCTAAACTAAGCTTTACTATATTCCTGACTGAATCTAAGAGAATTGCTGTTTCCTAGTTAAGTTACTTACTACCACAAGGCAAGATTCTGTGGGTGAGGGTCTTTCTAGTCAAGCTTCCCAAACAGAATACTCATTACTCTGAGATTTCTCTTTGTAATATCTAAAATATAATTTCCAAGAAGTCTGGCAGAATGACCTCATCTGGTCACCTGACTTTACATTCTCACAGTGTTCCCCTTTGATGCTGAAGCAGGAATTGAGCATAGATGGCTGCAATACACATCCAAATGTTTATGGAAGTGCCTGGGGCCTCTGCTCTTTTCATTGAGCTAATGGACAAAGGCTCTTCCCCAGACCCAGCATCTCCAGTTCTATCCATTTACAATTCCCTTATTTTTCTTAAAGTTAACTTGTGCTGTGCCAGCATCCTCTGTTAAAACATATACATTTTAATTCAGCTCAAGTAATACACGTACATTCTCTTCATTTCAGCAGGGTGCACTGTTGATACATCTCAACACAAGCAAAGCTCACAAATACATTTTCAGCACAAGCATCTGTACAAAATCAGTTTGATATACAAATAACATACAATTCTAATACAGTTGTAATACAAGCATCTCATATAAATCAGTTTGATATTGAAAAGACATACCATTCTTTATAAAACTGCAGCTGGCTATGCTGGCACTTGCCCATATCATCACAGAAGCATTTACAGAACAGGGGTGGGATAGCCTGCAAATTAATTGCAGGCAGTCAGAAGTGTATGAGTGTGAAATCCCTGCATTAAGACCTCACTAAGAAAGTTAACTCTTCTTGTTATTATTCACAATTAAGGGCATAACCACCACGAGTGTAAGGATCAAATGTTTTTAAAAGTTATAAACTGTTGATAAAATAGTGCAGGTAGTTGGAATGAGTCAATATGGCATATACTGACATGCAAGGTTGAAGTAGATTTTGCATGCGTTATAAGATAATTTTGCATGTGATTTAACTACCTCCTGTGGTGTTTAATTCATTAAGTCTATAAACTATTTTAACAGGACCATAGTATTATACCAAAGACAAGCTACTGGCAATGCAGGAGCTAAGTAAAAGAAACTGTTCCATCATTGCTTATTGAGTTTCAGTCTTGTTATTCTGTGATTTAATATGCAATTCAGTATTACTGCATTTGCAAAAATAGTTTAAATAATGTGCAATACAGTTGTTACTGCAGTCCTTCTTTCTTGAACATTGCTGTGGCCTCCTGTAACTTAAATATTGAGTTTGATAAATGCATTACCTTTATTTTTTTGGCAGTGGGTTATGCTGTTAAGAGCAGCATGTAGGAAATGGCAGACATTACCCCCCCCCTCCATTTCTGCCACTCCCGTGTTTTTCCAGTTTTTATTCTCTGCTAAATAAGTAGAGGTAACTGTAGCTTTCCTTCATAGTGATTCACCCTGTAATGTGTTGCTCTTCACTAGTATCCTGAGCTAGCAGCAAAGAGGGCCCAGTAAGTTAAGGCCAAGATTGGCTAACTCGAAGGCTACCTACTTATATACAAAATGAACATTTACATGGAGATGCAAGCCTGTACTTAGCTGTCCTTCACTTAGTCTCTTGCCAGCAGTAAAAGTGAGTCCCTCTGTAGTAGTGCAATAAGACAATTACTTTTAACAAGTTGCTTGTGCAATTTTTTTATGCACCCCCTAAATTTCTGTTGCAGCAAAGCATTTCATGATGTGCGGCTATCACAAAGATTGAGTTCTGTGGCTACCACTCCTCTGCTGTCATTTCTTACTGTAAACTGCTCTTACTACTGCTGATTGTGTACAAAGGTGCTTGGACAGTACATAGTTCTTGTCATTCTTAATAGTGAGTCATTGCATATAGTTTGCAGGACAATATAGGGTGCTGTACCAAGAGAAATCTGTGATTGACTGCTGCTCCAAGGGCATATTGAAAGGAGTTAAAACTCCCAGGAATCACCTTCCTTAAGTCTAGATGGAAATTAAACAACCACCTCAACTGATGCTGCCTTGTCTTGGGCTGTGTATAACCTGCTGACCAGGTGGTACACAGAACTCAAGGCGAGGCCCAGGACACTCTTGTAAAATGTCTCTGTAATGAATGCTAGGACAGCTTTATAATAAAGATGATCAGAAACAATACTAGATATATTTCTTCTTGACCTGGAGTTAAACATAATATCTAGAGACAGAACACTGGGGGAAAGCAGGTCCTCACTGTAGGTCAGAGATAGTTGTTTGATACCTGCTATACATTCACAAGGCAGGGTAAATCCCTATTATGAAGAAGATTCACCACTGGGTAGTGCCATATCACCCTAATCTTCATATGCTTGCCTAGATACTTGTGCCCATGAAAGAAATCCTTCAAGACCCATCTATATGACATCTCACACCCTTAATCATAAGATATAAAGATACTAAGGGGAAGAGAGGCAAAAAGGTGGAGAGTCAGAGGGAAGTCCCTACAATAGCAAAGCCTCACATGAAACTTATCACCAGCTTGCCAAATGGCCCATTTAATAAGTGACAAAAATATGTAATAGCCATAAATTAAATTAATATATTTAGTGATCAGATGCTCCGGTGGCAAAGAGGAATAATCCCCTGACTATGACCCAGGCAACCAGGGTTTGATTAGCATCTTAAGTGACTGACAGAGTGGCAGGGAGGGATGAGCTTGCTCATCCTGGGGGTGGGGTGGTTTTACATTGGCATTTCTTGATGACGATCCCTAGTGGTGGCTGTGAATGTTGCCACAGGAGGGATGATGAAAATATGTAACAGTGGACCTGGCTGAACTGTAACAGAGATGGAGTGTTATGCTGCATGCCAGGATTGCACACTTACACTGGATCATACTACAGATCCACAAAGGAGAGGGGGAAGAAACAAGGTAGGGTGAGTAAGACCCCCTCTTGGACAGAAGCTCAGACATGCCTAGCCCCATTGCCTTTTGTCCATGATCAGCCCCAGCAATTACTTGAGCAAGTCCAGGGGGACAGGGAGTAGCTGGAAGACCCAATGCAGAAGGGTCATGAGGGTCGGGCTGGTAACAATGATATGCAGGAAGGAGGGAAAAATATATTCATATATATATATATATATATATATATATAGAGAGAGAGAGAGAGAGAGAGAGGGGGCAATTGAAAGAGAGAGAGAGAGAAAGAGCAATCAGCTGTAACAAAATATCAGCAGGAAATTACAGTGGAAGTCAGCATTCATGTTGATACACACTACACTTTTAATGCAACTTACAAGATAGAATCTGACTTAGACAGCATTATTTTTTGTTTTTGGTAGATAAAGTCTAGAAGTAAGCAGTACATCTGCTAAATCGAAAAAAAAATTTCAGGATTATATGCGTCCATTCATGTCTTCAAAGAAGGAAATTACTGGCCTCAACTACTTCTGATTCAAGAGGCACTCAGAAAGCACAGTGGCTTGTTCAACAGCACAGTTTAGGTAGGCAATATCATAACAAACCTGCCAGGGTAAAGTGAAAGGATGAAGTCAAGGTAAAGTAAAGATCAGACAGGTAACAACAATTTCATGCCAGGGAGGTTGGACATATAGAGAAGAATTGTCTATGTTGTATTCTGGGGTCGGGGTTATCAACCACATGCAATAATGTTGCACTTTTAACATTTAATTTATATCCATTTTCAGTAGAACATATATTTATAAATATAAATTCTTGTTGTAAGGCTTGCTGATCAGATGGGGATTTGACAATGATTCACAGGATGCAGTCATCTACAGACTTATTTAGCTACAGGTCAGAAAATTAAATACTGAATAGAAGTGGTCACATTATTAAGCTCTGTGGAACACTGCTGGTTTTGTTCATGTTCTCTTTGTTGCACTGCTACCCATACTGTGTGGGCTCTGTGTTTTACTCAACTGCCTATCCATATTGTCACATAGTCTTTTAATCGGGTTCCTATCAGTTCGTTGAAACAAGTTTGAACACCATATGTTCGAACTGTGAAGAAACTGATTATTGCGAAGGTGCGGAACACCGAATTCTTTCCCAGGGAAAGAATTTGGTGGGCCGTTTCTGTGGCTTCGCTATTTTCAGCACTGTGGTGGAAAGTTACGGGTTGGGTTCAGGTAAGTGTGCGATTGTGTGGATGTTAGGTTTAGGGCGAGTTAGGGTTAGGGCGCGGGTGAGGTGGGTGTGCGATAGTGACAGACTTTACGGTTAGGGTGGGATAGGTGAGTTAGGGTTAAGGCGCGTGTCAGGTGAGTGTGCGATAGTGACAGACTTTAGGGTTAGGGTGGGATAGGTGAGTTAGGGTTAGGGCGCGGGTCAGGTGAGTGTGTGATAGTGACGGACCTTAGGGTTAAGGTTTGGGTTGAGGTAAGTGGATAGATAGTAGTGTATGTACAGTTTAGTATAGGGTTAGATGTAGGATTTTAAGTGTATGTGTGTGGATTGTTGTTTTTTGGTGTGCTTGTGTTGTGTGTGTGTTTCTTGGAACAGCAATGTTTTTGCACTTCGAGGTTAGAAGTTCGGACATATGGTGTTAGAACTTCTGCTGTTTCGTCGAAGTGATATAGACCCTTTTAATCAACTGTCTATCTGTATTACCACATAGGTTCATAGGTAGTTACTAGGCATGTAGTTCAGGAAACCTCTAGTGAGCCCAGACCACATTTCCAATTGCCCCGAATAATTGTGTGGTTAAGTGACATGTTCAAGATTATACAACAGGCAAATGAAAGCTGAGGGAATCAAACACTGTACCACAGGAAGCACCTCACTGACAGCTCACAGCCTTAATCCTCTGTACCAACTGCAAGATTTGTGTGCACCATCTGTCAGAGTCCTCTTATTTGTAATGAATTTAGCCTACTAATTATGGTAGCATAGAGGATGGTGTCAAATGTTTTGGCTAAATCAAGGTAAGCTCTGTGGACAATGTGTTACCCTTTCAAAAAGTAACAGATTCATCAGACAGGATCTACCGTTTGCAAAACCAAATTGCCGCACTACCAGTTTTTTTTAAGATTCTTAATCTCAGTGTTAATCAAGTCAGTTATAGTATGTTCTATGGCCTTTCAAATGAGAATTGTCAGACCGATGGGCCTATAATTCTTTAGGTTTGTAGTGGGGACACTGTTACAGAGTGACATCATCAGTGCTGTGTGCCACACTTCCAGGTCAAAGACTGCTGCCAGGCTCAGGTTAAAGAGCTTATGCAGTGATTCTACCAGGGCATGTCAGATACTGCTTATCAAACAGCCTGGTATATTATCCAGTCCCAAAGAGGATGTGCTTTTAGGACTGAACAGCACTTTCAGTACATGTTATTTTATGATAAAGGGAGAGTGAGAGATATGGGTTAGATGGGCTTTGGAAAATCATCTCAGAAGTAAAATTTGCACTTAATTTATTTGCTAGTGTATTAGCAATATCCCCAGGGTCTGAGTATAGTAAGCCATTTTTGTATGAGTTCTGGGCAGTGTTGGAAGTGGTTTCTTAGTCTTCTAGCATGACTAAAGAAGCATTTGTAGTTGTTCTTGGCTTCAGATGCTAACCTAAGTTCATAGGGTGCTTTGGCAGATTTAATATTCTTCTTCACATTTTTAGAAATCTTTTTGATATTTTCCTTGAGTTGAAGTTCTTTAGATTTGCTTTTTTCTTTCATTTTAGATGTTATTTATTTTGATGGAGCACAAGGATTGTTTCCTTTTAAATTTCCAATTATATTTGTTTCTGGATAGGACTAAAAGTTCTATACAATTACCTAAGTGGGCACAAAGCTCTTTTGTGAACCTGTTTAATGGGACAATATAGGGGGTGATGTTTCTATAAGTGAATTTTGAGACTTCATCATAGAATTCAATTGGATTTCTGGTTTTTAAGTCTTTGAACTCAGAATTATTGGTTTTAGTGGGTTTAAGCTGTTTGAGGGAGAAGGCTACAAGTTTATAATCTGACTTAACTGGGGAAGGCAGTACTCGGGAATTTGTGTATGGAAAAGCTATATCCCTAAGTAGTAGGTTGTAAATATTTTACCTTCTAGTTGGGTATGCAGCAATCTAATCTGTGCAGTTTTCTTTTATTATATCCACAAACTTTTGAACATATCCTACATTGGAGATGTAGTAGGTACTATAGCTAAATGGGGGCAATTAAAGCCTCCTAAAATGACGCAGTTCTTATTTATGGGCAGTTTATCCAGTATTTTAAGAACCTTATAAAAACTTCAGGGAGCATGAATTAAAGCCTCCTAAAATGACGCAGTTCTTATTTATGGGCAGTTTATCCAGTATTTCAAGAACCTTATAAAAACTTCAGGGAGCATGAATTAAAGCCTCCTAAAATGACGCAGTTCTTATTTATGGGCAGTTTATCCAGTATTTTAAGAACCTTATAAAAACTTCAGGGAGCATGAAACTGACATGTTACAGGTGGTAAGCTGATAGCTTTGTTTTGTTAAGAGTGATTTGGAGTTCAATAAGTTCCATTTGCAGGTTTCTGGGAACCTGTCTATAGGTATGATCTTTAACATATATGGATATGCCCCACAGTTGTCATCAGATCTGAAGGTTTGGTATATGAAAAAATCCAGGTACAGAGGGAGTGCTTTTTGGAAATTTAAACCAGGTTTCTGTAAAAACATACATGGATGCCTTCCAATGGCAGGGGTGTCTCAAGTTTCGGTAGCTTGCTGCTGAGACTTCTAGCATTAAGCTAAGACTTCTTAATTTGATCCTGTTTCGGTTTAGATAGCTTTGCTGCACTGGAATGCTCATTAGCTGGACTATGTCTAAAAAAAGGCACTATCGGGACAGCAAGGGCTTTAGACAACCTGCAGAAACCTTTGATCTAAATGTGTAAGCCATCCTTAACAAAGCAAGTAGCATTGCCAAGCATCTTGTTCCATGCTGACAAATACTGGATCCCCCTACAATGACACCAACAATTCAGTCAAATGTTAAAGCTAATCCGCTTCCCTTTGTATCTAGGCATCATTTTCAGAGAAGGAAGGATCCTTTTCAGTATCAGAGTCTTGTCTGCATTTGCAATATGCATGTAGAGATCTGACATGTCTCCCTGTATATCCCTCAAGGTTCTTGACCCCCAAGTTATTCATCTCCACAAGTGCAACAACCATGCTGTAGTCATAATTGCTTGGTGCAATGGGCCTTTGAGACGTCTGAGATCCTGGCACCCAAAAGACGACTCACCATTAACCTGCCTATGCCCACCCTGTTACATGGGGAATCAGTGCCTTTCTATGATGTCACTGATCACTAAACATTTTGAATCAGTGCCTTACTATGATGTCACTGATTACTAAACATTTTTGTTTGTTGAGTTGTTAGGTGTGCGGAATTTCAGATCTTTAGTCTCTTGATGACTCATTGTTAAAAGACATGTATGGATGTGACTGCATG
Organism: Protopterus annectens; assembly: GCF_019279795.1. Lineage (NCBI taxonomy): Eukaryota > Metazoa > Chordata > Ceratodontiformes > Protopteridae > Protopterus > Protopterus annectens. Next base: position 70,356,339 of record NC_056751.1, read on the forward strand.
TTTGACTTTTTGCTGAGACATAATCCTTACAGGTTTTGGAGGCTTCGGTAATGATTTTTTTGCAGCACCAGAATACAACATTACATTTGGTGACAGAGTGTGGTATGTAGAATGTGGTATATCCGTGCAAAGCTCGCAGTCTGTGAGTTTGCTTTTGAGAGTGAGGCCTCCATAACTTAAATATTTCTATTTAGCAATGTCATTGCAACATAGTTCAAACAAGCAAAATAAAAAAGTAAACTGATGCTAATTTAATTCCATTACTAGTGATCATTACTATCTAAATAAAACAATTCAGCCAGCACTGGAGCGAATACTACTCATTTAACTCATAATTAATAAAACGAAAACAAAAGAATAAAGCAGTTCTTAATTTTGTTTGCAAGAATAACATGTCTATCCCATCTGTTGCAGTTAGAATAGATACTCCAAATTAGTATTGCTTAAATGGTTATTGTTGTCATCAGAACACCAAAAACCAGTAAGAGATTAAGGAAGCAGCCTTTAACACTTAAACCAGAACAAAATCTAAGCAGTTCAAAATTCTTTGTGGCCTTCTGAACTACTTAGATTTTGTTATCAGAACACTTTGTTTGTATGACCTTGTCCAATCTATTCACTCATAATTTCTGTGAAGTTTGTTATGGATATATAGTATTCCCCTTTCTGCCACTCCCCTCCACTGATCTACCTGATGTAAATACTTTATCTCTTTACTTGTTGGGCACTTGTTAAAACCTGACCCATTTATCCCATTTCTGATTATATCTGGAATGATTATTCCCCACTGTTATTACCCCCTTCCTTGTCTATTTCTTGTACTAAGTTCAGAAGACTCACTCTTCCACGGACATCCCTTTTCTTCCACCTCCTTGTGAAGAACTTACTACTGGAAAAATTAAAAATTAAAAATACCAGAAGTACTCCACAAACTCCCAAAACAAGATCCTGTGCCAAATTTGTTGATAACAAGCTTAAAAAATATCTAGAATCAGAAGATCAAATATGTAGAGATTCATGGAATTTCCTACAAAGACTGAATGGATTGGAGTTCAAACATGAATATAATTTCCTGACAATCGATGTCAGGGACTTATATATGGTGATTCCAGAGGACACAGGGATCAACTGGGTAATAAGACTTTCTTGTTGGAAGGGGAGCTCCAGGGGACGAAATTAACCTGATTGAGAGGTTTTTGGAATTGATATTAACAAACAATTATTTCTTGTTTGACAGTGAGCATTTTCTCCAAAAGACCGGCATTGCGATGGAGTCCCCTTGTGGGGCCAGTTTCCCAAATTGCATAATGGCATATTGGGAGAAGCAACTCTTGTTTCAAAATGAGATTTTTCAGAATAGTCTATTGGTATACCCACTATTTAGATGATATGTTCCTGATTTTTAAGGGGAACAATGATGATGTTAGGCTTTTTATAGTGACCTTGTCCAACATGTGTTCCTTTTTGGATTTCACATACCATTTTGAAGCAGGTGAGATTTCTTATCTGGATGTATGGCTAACAAAATACATCATTAATAGTAGGTATACCGCTAGAATTTATAGGAAGCCAATATATTCCAATGACTTCCTCCATTTCAGTAGTAATCACCCGTTGCACCAAAAAAGAGCAGTCATTAAGGGACAGCTTGTCAGGGAGGCAAAAATGATAACATTAGATTATGAATTTGAAATGGAGTGTGAGAATCTAAGGGACATGTTTATGAGGAGAGGCTACCCCCTAAATCTATTATCTGATATCATAACTGAGGTTGTGGGGAAAAGGCAAATGGGAAACTTTAAAGCTATTCTTAATAGGAACAACCTTTGTGATAGTGGGGATTCTTTCTCCCAAGTATTCCCTATAGGGAAGGACGTGGACTTGGATTTTAATATTAGTTTTACAACAGTTTTTTCCAGTAATGTTTTTAGTTAAGAACTGGGTCCTAATAAAAGATGATTTGATAGTGAGAAATAAACTGGGACCCAAGCCTAGGATCACATTTAGGAGGGGAACAATATAAAATCTTTATTGGAAAGGCAAAATAGACCCTATGTCCCCAATAAAGGTATGAAAAAATGTGGTCGATGTTCTCACTGTAAATATGTAGAGGTTATATCTTCCTTCATAATAACTGATACAAAATTTATGTTGGCAGGAAAATTTGATTGTAACACCAAGGGAGTCATATATTTAGCTAAGTGACAGGGATGTGACTGTTTTTATGTTGGTAAGACGGAACAGCACTTAAAGCAGAGAATATATGAACACCAATACAGTATCAATAAACAAGATAAACTAATGCCATAGCCAAACACATTTTGGAACAGACAACGCATTTTTTCCACTACTTGGTGATAGAAAAAGTGGATGTTAATATTAGAGGGGGCCCTTGGTCACTCAAGCTAGAGGAGAGGGAATTATTATGGCAGTTGAAGTTAAATGCAAATTCCTTCCCTGGCCTGAATGAATACTGCAGCTACTTTTAAAATGTATTATATTTTAAATATACTGGGTTGAATTGGATGTGAATTGTGTTTAGCAATTAACATAAAAATGGGCAGGGTGTGTGATGCCATGATTTGTTGAACTATTTAAACTCTGGATGCTTCTTTTTAAATGTCTGAAGAAGTTCCTTCATTTGAATGTGAACAAAAGCACTCACAATAATTTTTTTGTGTGGGTCTTGTTTTGGGAGTTTGTGGAGTACTTCTGGTATTTTTAATGTTTCTGGTTTGTTTTACATGAACTTACTACTGGCTATTATTACTGTCACTAGTAAGTCTTAGTCTTGCCTTGAATTGATTACTGTTATGGCTGTCACCAGAAAATAACTCCCCAGGGTAAGTTTCTCCACTCCTGGCCAAATTTGTTCAAATAACATTTGTATACATTTAACTCTGCCGGTATTGGGCAGGACCAAAAAATGTGCAATCATTTTCCTAGTTCACCTGTGTCATATCTCCAAGTTTTGAAACATTTCACATCATTTTCCCAACCTCACTGTTGTGTAGAAATATTTATATAGGCACTTCTAGGCAAAGATCTATAATTTTCTGATTTTTACTGTCTTCAAGCCTTTATATACCTTGCCCCATTGATCCCCCTTAACTGGTAACACAACATTCTCTCCAAATTATTTTCTGGTTTGGGATTCATTTAAAATTGTATTACTTCTGTTGCTTTCTAAAACCTTGATATCAACCTCTTCTTTTCCAGCTCAGTTCTGACATTCCCCTGCACTATTCTCACCCTTAACAGTAATTCAGGAAGGGAGAATGGATCTTTCTTAATAATATTGTACAAATCTATCAGGCTACTATATCTAAAATAATCTCCCATTTCCATTTGCAACAATGCTTTAAGTTTATTCCAAAAACTCCCCAACTCACAGTTCTCAGTTTAATCTCCAGCCATTTTGTCAACTCTGTATTTTCTCCTTCCACTATGGCTCCAACTTTAACTGGTTCTAGCCAACTTCCAAGTTTTTTCATCACTCCTTTTTCAACTAGCAAGCTATAACCTTTCACTACTTCCCTCTAAAGGTTCAAGCATGCCTCCCTTCCTTCAAGGCACAGGTTAAATTACAGATCCATGCTTTGTTGTACCATAGAGTGTTTAGCCAGTGTAACTCATCTACCCTGATCTGCTGTAATTTTAATTAGAAAGTTCTCCAATATACATGCAGGTCTGGTACTTCCAGTCCTCCCCTATCACTTGTTATTTGCAATCTATCCCACAATACTCTAGACTTGTCCTGGCCTCAAATAAAACTTTTTAGTGCATTTTTCAAATCTCTTATAAAACCTTCTCCGATATTAAATGGCAATACCTAAAGACAGTATGGTGCTGTGGGTAAAATAGACATCTATATTGCTTGTGCTCTTTGCTCCAACTCCAGGTCTAACATTACACTTTATATATATCTACTATATGTGGGTCCTCCTTAATCTAACACTTTTATCTTGAATTACATCTTCAAAGGTTCCTGTCAAGTTAATTCCTAAGTATTTCATCCAATTAAGTTACCATACTTTTATGTTTTGTTTCTTTAACTTGTCTGAAGGGTGATAGTTAATCGGGATGGCTTGAGTTTTTTTTCAAGTTAACTCTAAACCCTGAGTTTGCTAAACCTCTCTAATATTTCATACTGATGTGTTAGCTGGATCTCTGGGTCACCTAAGTATATCAGTAGGTCATTTGCATACAGGGCCAGCTTCACCTCTTTTTGTCACACTCTGATACACTTAATACCTGAATTTCTTAATTTAAAAGAATCACCAGGATAAACTATATCCCTGAATGTGAACACGTACCTATTCATAACTTACACCTCTTTACTCTTCCTTCTTCATTCACTCACTTCCTTGCTTGTATTAATTTTCTCCCCTGACTTTCTAAATATACCATAAGCCTGCTTTCCTCTCACTTCATATTGCAATTCCCATTTGTATTATACTAATTTATCTTTAATTTCTCTATAAATTGGCTACAATTTCTTTAAATAGTAAATCGTTGTCATATAACTTGTATCTGTTCTTAGCCAATGTGTTCATATTATGATTAATTTGGTATAATTATGCAAAATGGGAAAAAGGAGTTGAAGATGGATGGATTTAAACTGTAGATGATTTTTGTATTATTTCTGAAGATTGTAAAATGATTGTTCTTAAAATGTTTTGTATTACTTTGGAGATTTTCTCCCAGGGTCTCTGCTGAAAATGGGCTCCTACCCATTTGGACTTTCCATGTAATCAAATATCAGTAAATACATAAATAAATATATAGATAAAAATAAATAAAAGTTAATATTTCCAAATAAGAGGGGGTGATAGTGAGCATCCTTGTCTCATGCCCCTACTCACTTGAGACACTGGCGTTAATTAGCATTTACCTTTACACAGGCATATGCTTCCTTATAAATATTGGTTAATAACTCAATAATGCCCCTTGGGAACACAATTGAATTGAAAGCTTTTTTGACAACCAGACACACGAAAAACACTGTTTGCCTCTTGAATAAACCACTAGAGACTGCAATATATTATCAAATGTTTGTGTTCCCTTCTCTAACTTGAGGTGGTTTGTATGAATAAACTTTGATATTTCTTCTGCTAATCTGAATGTTAACACCATCATCGATATTTTACATTCTTGATTAAGCCCTGATATGGGTCTATATGAATTAACTGCTGTCGATTCTTTTCTGTTTTTAAGATGGCAGAAATTACAACTTCTTCCTATGAGGAGTGAGCATACTGGGCAGTCAATATGCTGTTTAACATTGTCACCAATTTCTTCTTCATTTTTTCCCATGTCTAACAGATAAACATCTAAGGGCATTCGTTCCAACCCAGGTAACTTGTCAGTAGGTAGGCATTTCAGTTACTTCTCTGCTTTTGCTAATGTAATTGGTGTCATTAATCTATGTACTTTATTGGGTTCAACCTTGAAAGCTCCAGGTCCCCTAGAAAGTCAAGGATCATCTCTTCTAGTGTCATCTCCCTCAGTTTGTCAGTATATAAGTTAGCATAATACTTCACATAATGGTCCAATATCTTATCTTATCTGGTTGACTATGTATCTCCTCTAATTTTGGATACTTTTCCACCACATATCTATCTCTCCCTCTTATCCTGCCTTTAAACAATGACCAGCCATCTTTTAGCCTGAGAATTTCCCAAAAAATGTTTCTGTACCACATTCAGCTAGAACTGCTGCTCACTCTCTTATTTTAATTCTGTCTCCTGTTGTAGCTTAGCAATTTCCAACCCATCCTGTCCTTTAGCTTGTCTTTTCTAATGTGTGTAATTCTTTAAGGCCAGTTGACCATCTATCTTTTCCCTTTCCCAGTTCATAATTATATTCATTTCCTCCTCTACATACATATTCTTCTCCGTCCACAACCCTAACTTCCCACCATTTCCCAAACCGCTTACACCTATTGTAATATAGTGGGAATCTTCAATGCTTAATCACCTGTGTACTCGTCAACTCTATAGTTATTACTAAGAATGCATTGTCGGAGAGGACAAATGATTGCCCATTCCATGTTTGTACTCCATGTGTTTATTCCATTGTAGGGTTACCACCTACCTGTCCCACTTTGCGAGGGACAGTCCCTCTTTGGACAGCTGTACCCTGACAAAAATGTTTAAAAATGGCAATTGTTCTGAGATTTTAGGACAAAGTTATTTCCTATATTTTATGTAATAGTTTTATAAAACAGTTATTCTGTATCTAAAATACCTAAATGTTGTAAGAAACAAAATAAGCAACTAAAATGCTACAAGACTAAGCTTTTATTTAGGCAAAAAAGTTAAGTTCTATCCTTTGTACTGACTGTGGGTATGTGTCGGCCTGTAAAATCTGATGTTTGTCCTGAAAATGTCTCACTATGGCCATTTGAAAAGGTGGCAACCCTATTCCATTGATGCATATATATATATATATCTTATCTATTCTTGAATATCTACCCATATTCTAAAAACAAAACATGAAACTGACAGGCACATCCCTCCCACATTCCAATAATTTCCATCACTGAAGTGAAATATCTGTCAGTACCAAGGGTTCTGTATCTTCTATGGCCACCTTGAAATCTTTTTTATGTGTTGCTAAATTAAAATGTCCTCCCCATAGCATTATTTTTTCACTGAAATTCAATATCTTTCTACACATTACCTTCAGATCAATGGAGGAGACTCAGGGAGTCTGTATATACTTACTTAGCATTGTAAAAAGAAGTTCCTCTATCTCACTTTTATAGCTACATACCCATCCTCCTTATCTTTAAGTTGTCCTAAAATCTTATGCCTAAGGTTGTAACTTCTTAATATGCCAACACCTCTTTTGGTAGTCATTTGAAATGTTGGGACCGGCGTGAGTCCCGAAATATGGCGACTGAGTGGCCAAAAGAATGGACTTACAAATACCAAGCCCAAGATGCCGTTTCTTGTAATAGTCCCTTTTCTCCAGGGTATGCAGATCATGGAGTTGGTATATATAAGTTACGATGGGTGTGAGGAGCTTGCCCCTACATAGCGGGTTCAGGGGTGCTCCCCCCACAGAAAGGAGTTTCGAGGAAAAGAGCAATTTTCGAGATTTTCTCTTCTCCTGTGTTTTCGTTCTTTTTTTCAGCTTGTTGGCACTCAGTATTTTGAGTGCTGACATTATAATAGGCAGCCCCTCTTTTTCTTGCTTCTCTTCTTTCTGCTGCACACATTGACAAATAACCAATATTGCCCAAGCTACCTTGTTCCTCTGCTGTCAAATGCTTTTCCTGGAGAAACAAAATCTGGGGGGAGATTCCTTTTTGGCATACCTCTTTATCTTTTCCCCTTTGACTGAATTGCCCAACCCATTAACATTCCAAGATATTAATTTCAACATTGCATGCTATTGTATTATTTTCTTTTTTGACCTCAGTTTTCGCTTTACTTTTACCTTCCCAACATGGAATAACTATGTCATTTATCATTGTTCTGCACACGATCAACAATCAACATTCACACTTCAGAAAATCCACACCTATAAACATAAAAAACAACTTTACAGAACTGTTTACATAAACTTTTTGATAAAGTCAAACAGTCTTCTTTTCATTTATTTAGTATCTTCTAACGATTTTCAACCAACACTATCTGTGTGGCTTGAGGTGGGATCATCATTATGCATGAATCCTGCAGAACAACTTATATTTACATTTTTGTTGATTATATTGCAACCATCCCCCAATAAAACATTTTTTTAATCCATCGAACAGTTGCTGTATCACCAAATCTATAATATTAATTTCAAAGCGCTCTTACCTCACCCAATGTCCACTATAGCTACAATAACAGTTTTAATACACATTAGCCCACCACCCTTAAAGCCCGTACCTCTATGTCAATTTTTTTTCTTTTTGTTGAAGTTTCTGTTTAAACAAGAAGAAGGGCTCCAGAGTCTTCTTCACCATGATCCTCTGATTAGATGCATGGCCATTCTCCAGTTCTTGTCTGTCAGTCTCTAATGTTTCCCCATTTTCTCTTAAAACCCATAATATTTCTTCTACCTCCAAAAGGGCTTTAAGAATTGTAGGAAAAATAACAACACAGGATACACTGACTTAAAATTTCAACTTTCTTGTTCTAAATAGTTGCATGGCTGCTGTAAACCTAGCCTTTCTTCTTTGTTTCTCATTGCTGAAATACTGACATTTTGGTCTCCCCATAGAAAGTTTTCTGCTGTCTTCCAGAGTGATGAAGCATGTGTTCCTTCATTTCATAGGTGCAGAAATGAATAATGATTTGCCAAGGTGTTCTCATGTTGGCGGGGTTGCCACAAGTGAAATTTCATTGGTCTTTTTCAGTAAGTATATTTCCCTGCTGCAGACTTAACCACTCAGTCAAAACTTTCCTTGAAAATGCTATTGGATCTCAGCTTTCTGCTTTGTTTGGAATTCCAATTAAATGAAACTCCACCTTAGAACTAAAAAATCTATTTTTCACTCTGTCTTTGTTTTCTGAGGTATTTTAACACGTCAAAATCACTCTGATTACTTCTTATAGAATTTTAACATGTTTTCTGCAAAATGGCTGCAAATCAGGCTTGATATATCAATGTGACAGTGTTTTTCTTCAAGCCGTTCTCTTTCCCATAATCCATTTTATGTCTGCTTTATGTGACTCATGCTAGACATAAGGAAGTAGTAGTCTATTCCCATCCAGTTGGCATATAATGGGATTATTGTCAGTCATTGCTATCTTATGTACTTTCTGTAACAGGACATCTTATTTTATTTCTTGAATCTCCCTCATTCGTGTATGTTTGTGTCTCACAGCTTGTTTTACAGTATACGAAGGAGATATACAGCTGCAACCAAAAAAGTAGCTAAACTGCAAACCTTTGTTTGAAGCATCTTTTTGTAGTCCAAGATGAATTTAAAGTCTTAATGAAATGGCACATAGCACATGCAAGCTAAAGTAAATTCAACTGTATATTATAGTTGCTGTCAATTGTCACCTTCCCTTTATTGACTAGAAAATGCTCATGCACTCCACTTGTGTAAGGACTGACACAAAGTCAGTGGGAAATGTTTCTTACCAATGCTCTGTGCATCAGATATGCATCCTCCTCTGGGAGGATGTCACAAGAAAGCATAAAAGGCTTTCTTATGAACAGTATCAGTGCAGCTAGTTGATATGGTTGCCACCCACCTCACTTCCTGTAGAGAAGTCCTGATTTTGGCAGTTTTGTCCTACACTGGTGGGAGGGCATGGAAATGGTAAATGTGTTGATACTATACAAGAATAAAAGAAACATATTTTCTGACTTTTCTCTTAATGTCACCGACATCTTTGATACTGCATTTAAATAATCTTAAAATGCAACGTAGTATTAACAACCAACAAATTTAACATTTAAAGCTTAGCATCCATTACCCTGATGCTGTTTATATAAATTTGTCAAAAGAAGTGACAACTGCCTTTGAATGACTGACTGATCTAATTGCACTGTTTTGCTATGAAAGGCACAGCTGTGAATGAGTGTTAAGTTCTCTTTTTCTCTGCAATAAAGACAGTGGAAAACAAATTCACACCTTTCTGTCTTTTTAACAGCAGCTGCTGAGCTCTTGACATCAGCAGGACTAATTACCCATGTAAGACTGTCAGCAGTAACAGACTACAGATTTGTTATCTGTGATACGTCATGCAGGTATAGACAAATTCCTATCAAATAATGTGAGAATTTAAGCTTAAAAAAGGTCAGTGGACTTTCCTTTCATTTAATTCCAAGGCAAGGAAAAGTTTTGTAAAGTACAAACACATTTTTATGGTATCTATACAATACTGGAACCAAACTGCAGGGAAAAGCAACCAAAGAGTTGAGTTAAACTGTTGGATAAGGTGTTTTCCTTTAACCATGTATTCTTGAAGTGCACTCTGTCTTTATACAAAGTTCTAAATTGCTCAATCTATGATTGTCGATGATATGGGTATTTTGCTGCTTTTTATTTCTCTGCAGGTCATTGATGGCGTCTAAATACAACAACAGCGCATAGTCTACCTCCTCAAACTTCCTCACTGCCTGAGTAATATAGCAGGCTAATTTACTGTCCATTTCTTACAGCTTAAACATTATTTGGATGAGGGGGGATCCCCTGCAGATATTTCAGTGTCAGTGGTAATATTGGTCATGTGACAGGACTCTTCTGCCTCCATTATTTCTGACTATCCTGGCTTCTCTCCCTTCTTTTAGCCCTTTCCTTTGCTAATGGGTGGAACCTTAACTCATGGACATCCAGAATAACTCCAGAAAAATGTCTATTAAATTTCTAAAAACTGAGGACTTCATTTCTGGTCAATAAACTGAAGTCTTATTATTTACCAGTGGGCTGAGCCACTTAGCTACTTTAGTTTTCCATCATCACCAGAAGTCATCAATTCTTAAATATTTTTGTCACTCACAAATATCTTTATGTTTATAGTAAGACTTTACTGTCTGAGAGCATAACAGAGTTACTGCACTGCCTAAGGATAGCTAACGCTAAGAAGCTGGTACCAGAGGAGAAACAAGTAGGCTGACTTTCCATATTGTCCAGAGAGTAATATACCATAATATGATTTACAGAGAGCTGTATAGCCTAGAATATTTAATTCAAAATATATATTTTATTGATGTAGTTATCAGTTTTAAGGTAGGTTAGGTTTAGCAGACGTCTGATCAATTAATGATGTAACTTGGGTTGGTATGCTACTTTGATAAGCACAGCACATGAGCAATGTGTATCAGTAGGGTTGAGCTACACTTAATGGCTATGGATTTCTAGAAACTACTTATAGAATACTAAGTGTACTGCAGCATATGTTACCTAGTTACATGCAGCTTGCTGTACCTCTGCGTATCAGTAGCCTTTTAACTGCCAGGATTTGGTTAAGTTTGACTGCATTTTGTAAAACCGAACTTGCAAGTGTCTGTGTTGAAGGAGTGCACATTCCAATACCGCTGAGCTAAGCTCAGCTCTGTACACTATAAAATAAAGAAAGTGAAAGAGCTGATGAAAAACAGCTAAACCTCTAACCAATGGTGCTTAGTTACCCAGAACTACAGTAATTACCCTCCTGCCACCAGAATAACTACTGTTAGCTCTAAGCTGACTCAAACACCTGATCAAAACTGGCTGTTTACTGTAGCTTTGAAACTGAGACTAAAACAGGGCAGAAAATGCAGCAACAGTGAATAAATGACTTAAAAGATTAAAAAACACTTTAAAAGCAGATGAACAGTAAAACTTCAACTAATAGCTGAATTTAGGTATAACTGCGAATCTCAGATAAAGCACAGGAAAATGCAACACAAATGACAAAAATCCACTTAAAGTAGCTGAATGATAATGAGTAAACCAATTGTAAGCAAAAAAAAAACACTTTAAAAGCAGTAGAATTGTAAAACAACTTCAGTCAAAAGCTATATTTAGCTGTAGCATTGATTCTCACAGAACACAGAAAAAATGCAATGAAAATTACAAAAAAACCCAATTGAAACAATAAACAGGCAGCACCCACCACCATGTTTACTAGGAATAAAGGACCCTGTTCAGGCAGAACAGTTTGTCGTTATGGCCATTAGGTGACCCAGATTGGCCAAACCAATTCTACCTGCAGAATAATTAAAAATTCATGAGACCTTTTGGAAAGTTAGTGGTGTGGTATGCAAATGTCTTTATTCTATGCACAATTCCATTGGCATACAGCAAAGGATACCATCATATATGCTTGCAGCTGCCGGCTGCTCTAAGCTACAAACTTTTAAATAAATCATAGCTCACTCTCAGCTGATTTTAGAATACAATTAAACATCAGATGAGCCATAGGAAAGTTCATACATAAAACTCAAAGGGAAGATGATGGTGACAAATCCTTTTAGAAATATTCTAAATAAGTTTTAATTGATGCTAATAAAGCATATTTTAAAATTACAAATGAGGACAAATAATTATAAGAGAAAAAAAAACAGATCCCTGATTAGCATAACACACCACAGACTGAAATCACTAAAGGAGACATGAGAAAAAAGAATAAATAACATATTACAGTACTTCTATACATATTACGTTACTTGTTAACATATATGGACACACCAAACCTAAACAGATAATCTTTAAACTTGTAATGTTAGACATAAATGAAATGCCTTGCATGAACATGTGGTGGATTGTAATGCAACTGGGGATTTCAAAAAGCTTGAGAAAGAAGAAACAATGTGAGAAAGTGAAGGGGAAAAGTGCAGCTGCTTGTCAGACCTAGATATATTTCAGAGACAGCCCAATGCATTTACCGGGGATTCATTAGCAAGTGTGTGCCATAGTGCTAAGGCTACCTGTTCGGTTTGTGTTAGAGTGACAAACAGAAGTGCTCATTGAATATGCAAGCTGCTAAACAACCCTACTCATTAAGCAGCACCTGTTCATGGCCAGGACACCTGCTGGCAGCCAGTCTGAGGTGCAGAGAGGCTTCAGCACATAATATAAAAAACAGATTGTAAATAAACTGAACCTCAATAAGTGAACACATAAGGACTGCACAATTCAAGGCAAGGGCAACTTAAAGTACATAATTAAGAGGTGAGGGGAACTTAACAAATAATGTGTATGTATATATATATATATATATATATATATATATATATATATATATATATATTAATGTACAAAAAACACTTAGATTATTTATAACTACAGAAGAAGCCTGTCCTCTTAGAAACATATCTACATAATAAAAAGGAAATGTTAACAAAAGGATGTGAGAGGGAAACAACTAAAGTGTACATAGGAAGTAAATGTGATACATGTAAAATGATAATAAATTGGAGAAGTGAGATAACAATTGGAAAGACAAGTAAACACATTAGGGGATATTACATACTGCAAGTAGTGCACATCAGGTGTGTATCCTGAAAGTTATCTGTAGAAAGATATATTATTCTACTGCCCTCACCACTTACCTGTCATTTAAAAATGTACTCAGCTCTCAAATTGTTGCCCTATTCACTTCAGAAAGGGAGCTTTTATTGTCAGTTGTTTGCACTTTTAACCATAAAATGGCTATTTTATAGGTAAAATTATCTTAGCAAAGCATGCATTATATAGGAATGTACATTATTCAATAGTTTATTTTTTTCCACTATACAGTTTCTGAAAAATACTTAGAAAAAAATGTGCTCACAGGAGTACATTGAGTATGCATAGCTATACCTGTGGTGTAGATGTATGGACCTAGTCTGCCGTTGTGATGTGTACTGTGTGAATAATCTAAGAAAATAACTTACATACACATGACTGAGGTTAGAACATACATACAGATTAAACGAATAGAACCCTTTCATTGCCTTATGTGTATTAAAGAAACAATAATGAAGTTGTAATGGCAATGTAAACACCTGTTACAATGGGATCATAATAAGAATCATGGACATCTTTGAAATCAATGCAATAATAGCATTAATTCCAGAAAAATGCATTTGTGGCAGCAACCTACATGTTCTGAATGGTAGAAAGTATGACTGTTCATAAATGTGTGTATATATATATATATATATATATATATATATATATATATATATATATATATTGCATAATCCAGAAGGAGACAACATATGCACACAACTGTGACTTTGAACAGGATATTATCAGAATACTATTCTGCTATCTATACTTAGAGATGGTTAACTATAGCAGATGTAATATGTACATATTTGCATTATGAGGGATATGGTCATGTGACATATCCTTGCATGCAAATAAATCAAGGAAAAAGTCATGTAAACTCAGTCCCTTGACAACTGAGTTGGGTTTGTAGGAATGCCAGTACACCACCATGCATGGTATGTATATATGTGTGGTATATATAAAAGAAATGGATAGGTAACCCATACATGACTTGGGCCAAACAAACTTTCACGCAACATATAATGACATCCCCTACAGGGGAAATATGCCAATTGTCATGCTGTAATTAGATGAGTATGATGCGCTTATGTGAGTTTAATCAGTCATATAACGTGTCCTTCTAGCTGCAACTGCCACACCATAAATGTTGAAATATTAAAGTCTATGACATTGCATATGTGAATGCAGTATAGCATCATGTTGTACATCTCATTTAGCCCTGAAATGAGCCTTGTTAAACACATTTAGTAATGACCGTATGATAGAACAGAAACATAAATAAACATGTGAAACATTACCATTTATTAGTAAGGGAACTATTGACTATTTATTTATTTTTATTTTATTTATTATTTGTTAACCGGGAAATTCCAACATGGAACAAAGTAAATTTTCAGCGGAGACCTGGGGGGAAATTCTCCAGATACTTTTATATATGTTCATTGACAAATACTAGGCTGTCGGTCTGCAAATTATTACAAGTTTAGGCAATAACCAGAGGTCAGTATCAAATCAAACCCTGAACCTTGTATCTTGAAATAAATATCTTAGCGGTTATGCCAACCCTACTTTTCATGTGCAACAACTGTATACTGGCCTGTAACAACTGCTATTATCCTCCGTGTGTAGGTCAATAACTCCATTGCATGAATATTGATAAAGCCAACCTTGTAGAGACTAATTCTATTACTTTTTGACAAAGAAGAACAAATGAGAAGAAATATCTCATTATGTTGATTACTTAATTTTTGTGCTAAATGGTGTACATCCACTAAATCTTTATACCGGCATGGTCATACACAAGTAGAGCCATGACTACAATAACAGCAACTACACATCACAAAGCCACAAGAAAGTATCATAACACAGGTCCACTCCCATTTTCTGACACTTTTGCTGCATGGCAAATATCAAGAACTGATGAATAAGCCATTATTGGCTTTAAAGCCCTGTATTATAAAAAATAATAAAAGGTATCTCTATATGTTTGCATTAGGTCATGCAATACAGATTAGTATTTTGGGGAGAACTAAACAATAACAGTAAGCATTCTATGACATACTCAACAGTTACATCTTGCTCGACTCAAACACATGTCTCAGTCAGACCTCAGAAATAGGTGCATCAACAATTGAGTCCACAGAAAGCTGTATATCTGCTGTTTCATGAAGAACATACTTGATAGGATTACATCAGTTGTTGTTGTTGTGTCTTTCGGCTTTTCCCGGTTAGGGGTCGCCACAGCGGAACTTCGGTCCGCTAATGATTGGCAGTAGATTTTTATGTGCCGAGTTGCCAGCCCCGACACACAACCTTCAACGAAGGTACGCCCATTCATGCATGTCTTCACACAGAAGATGCTCTAGCTGAGAATCGAACAGGACAACGTCTTACTGTGAGGCGAGAATGCTACCGCAGCACCACCATTTGAAATGTTTATGGCTCCCCTAACATGGAGTCTGATACCTATAAACTTGTGGATCTGTTACTGTGTCATAGCACCATTATTTGGCTAAGCCATCCCTGCCTACCATAATTGTCTGACAGACATAGCTTACCAGATTCAATCCCCTGCATATCATATTCCATATTCTACAAAGTTGTGTATTAACTGCATCAGCCACAGGAGATAGTAATGGAAAAGTGTCAGATAAAACACACTTGAAGATGTGAATTAAGAAAGGCTTTTATTTATTTATTTATTTAACATTTATTAACCGGGAAAGTCCAACTTGGAATAAAGCTGATTTTCAGTTAAGGCCCGGGGAGAAATGCTCCAGATGGTCATGTATCCAATACAAATTATTCTGAGGATCAAAAGGAAAGAGCACTGTTACTGTTCACACAAGTGTGATTTAGCTAATCACTGTTTGTGGAGTAGGCCGCTGTTGTCCATCTATATCATTTATGTACATTCCCAGATTTAAACAAATACCTATTTAATTATAGGTGCTATAAAAGTCAGCATTAACTGTATGTGTTACAGATCAGCTCTCACTGCTAGGACCACAGAAAACATATTTGAATGACATGAAAGCATCAATGTGTTGAAAGGTCTGTTAGACTTAAAAGGGATACAATAAATTTGCTGCAACATTAAATGTGTCACTTTTTCATGTTACTACACTCACATTATGTTATCCTTTACTGGATTTGAACAACTGCCTATGTAAGTACATAATCTACAGAACTTTTTATTAACTGTATGTGCCATACAAGAAGTCTTACCACAACTCTGAGAGGGAACATATTTTAAGCCATGACTTCACCACTGTGGTTCAAAGCAGTTGTTTGGGATAAAAGTAATGGAAGAACCCTCTCCCCCACTAATTGTTCACACCAGGACTGTGGTGGGCATCCTTTATAGGTCCATATGTGAGTAGTATGCTAATGGCCCTGGAGCCAACACAAGCCTAGCCCAAGAATATATCTAGTAGTCCTGTTGCTGGACATTAGTTCTTTGTACCCCTATCGAGCAAGGCTATTGAAATGATCCCCGCGGTGAATTTCCTGTTACCCATCCACTCATCAAGATTTTTCTTGAAGAGGCCCAATGATGTGCTCTGCTTGACATGAATGGGGAGTTTATTCCAGAGTATGGGTAGTCTCTGGGTTAGGAACCTGTCCCTCCAGCAGGTTCTGTTTATTGTGATGATGAGGTTGAGGCCCTTAGACTGTGTGGTGTGGAGGGATTGAATCTTTTTCAGATGAAACATGTCTAGTAACACTGGGTCCAACATGGTTTTGTATGCCAAACAGAGATTGCCTCTAAGTAGGGGATATGAGATGGAGTATAGCTGCAGTTTTTTGAGTCTGTCTGTGTAGGGCATGTGTTTGAATCCTAGGATCCTCTTTGTGAGGAATTTCTGTGGCCAGTTGTTGCAGGTGTCTAGTGAGGTACATGACAAATGGGGCATTGTCCTCTATAATGGATCTAATGAGGGATGAGTAGAGAGGGATTATGACCTCTTTCTTCCTGGATGAGAAACCCTTTGCAATGAGGTGTGCCACATAGAAAGACTTTATAACTACAGTGGCCACATGGTTGTCAAAGGTGAGGTTGCTATCCACTTGTGCCCCTAGATCTCTTATCACACCTTGGGAGTTGAGAGGACTACCATCAATGTTATAGTTTGTGGGCACTGAGTTTTTCCCTAAGGGGATGACGATGCACTTTTTGGCATTCAGCTTAAGACCATGGTTCTGGCACCAGTTGTTGGTGTTAGTGAGGCCTTTTTGTAGGATGTCTATGTCAGCTTGACAGTCAATAATGGCTCCCAGTTTGCAGTCATCTATTAACTTGGTCAACCAGACTCCTTTGGTGTTGGCCTGAACATCAGAAAAGTAGATACCAAACAGGAGAGGACCCAGGACTGATCCTTGTGGGACGCCACTTGTGACTGCCTGGTAGTCAGATTTGTAGTCCGCTACTTTCACCATTTGCGTTCTGTCCCTGAGCCAGTTGTCAACCCATCTTATGATGCTCAGATCTGCTCTGAGCTAAAACAGAATGGCATTAAATATACTGATCCGAAGGATATTGCCAATATCCTGGCAGATCGATTCAGTGCCAACTTCACCCCACTCTCACCCCCTAAATGGCCCATCTCAATACTGGAAGATTGCCAAATTCCAGTAATAATGGCCACACAGGTACAAAACGCACTCTCTAAAGCCAAGAATACAGCATCCATGGGACCAGATGACATCCCGGGCTGTGTACTACATGAACTACAATATGAACTGGCACCTCACCTAAGTGTCATGTTTAATCATAGTCTCACCTCAGGTTTCGTGCCCACTGAGTGGCGCAGAGCTACAGTTATCCCAATCCACAAGGGGGGATCCACCTTGGATCCCAGAAACTACCTTCCCATCAGTCTGACAAGCCTTATCTGCAAGGCCATGGAGCGTATTATCATGGAACTTATAAACAAAGACATTGGCAACCTTCAAACACTGGACCCCACCCAGTTTGGATTTGTGAAGGGCCAATCTTGCCTCCTGAACCTGATTGACTTCTTTGAATCAGTCTCCAGAGCCATGGACAAGGGTAAGGTGGTCCACACAGCCTATCTAGACTTTGCCAAGGCCTTTGACACCATCCCCCACTCTGGAATCATAGATAAACTTACTAAGTTGGGCATTAATCCCTATGTCACCCAATGGGTTGCTAAATGGCTTACTGATAGAACCCACACTGTAAAAGTAGCCGACTCCAAATCCAGCTCCAGACAAGTGACAAGTGGAGTACCTCAGGGTTCAGTCCTGGGGCCGCTCTTGTTTGGCATCTACTTCTCTGAAGTACAGGTCAACACTAAGGGACTCTGGCTAACAAAGTTTGCAGATGACTGCAAACTGGGAGCCATTATTGAATCCCCAAATGATGTGGATACTCTACAAAAGGGCCTTACAGAAACAGATGCTTGGTGCCAGAGCCATGGGCTCAAGCTCAATGCCAAGAAATGTATTGTTATCCCTTTGGGAAAAACATGTATCCATGAATTACCATATAGGTGGCAGTACACTAAACACAGAAAGTGTGATAAGAGACTTAGGGACACAGGTGGACAGTGGTCTCACCTTCGATAACCACATCGCCACGACAGTCAGGAAATCCTTCTATGTGGCACACCTCATCACGAAGGGCTTTTCATCCAGAAAAAAGGAGGTCATTGTCCCACTGTACTCATCCCTCATTAGACCCATTATAGAATACAATGCCCCATTTGGTATGTACCTCTCAAGACATCTGCAACAACTGGAAAGGCCTCAGAAATACCTCACTAAAAGAATCACAGGCTTAAAGCAGATGCCCTACGCTGACCGCCTTAAAAAACTCCAGCTATACTCTGTCGCATATCGTCTACTCAGAGGCGATCTCTGCTTAACATACAAGGCCATGTCAAACCCAGAGCTGTTGGACATGCTACACTTAAAGAAATCCCAATCACTCAGAGCTACATGCTCCAGGGATCTAAACCTTGTCATCACAATAAACAAAACATGTTGGAGGGATAGGTTCCTGACCCAGAGACTCCCCAGACTCTGGAATAGATTGCCCATACATGTCAAGCAGAGTGCCTCTTTGGACCTCTTCAAGAGGAACCTTGATGATTGGATGGGAGAAAGGAAATTCACCCCAGGGATCACGTCAGTCACCCTGCTAGACAGGGGTCCAGGAAAGTAAATAATGTGGGAAGAAATAGCCAGGGAATTGTTATGGATAGGCTTGTATAGGCCCTAGGGCTGATAGCCTAGTACCAACCTATGAACCTATGAACCTATGGGTTGATGCCTAGGTTGGTGAGTCTATCAATAATCCCTGAGTGAGGGATAGTGTTGAAGGCCTTGGCCAGATCGATGTAGGCTGTATGGACTGCTTTGCCTTCATCAACCGCTCTGGTGACTGATTCAAAGAAGTCTATCAGGTTGAGCAGACATGATCTGCCCTACACAAACCCAACCTGTGAGGAATCCAGGGTTTGAAGGTTCCCAATATCCTTATTTATGAGGTCTATAATGATGCGCTCCATGATCAGGCTCATCAGGCTGATGGGATGGTAATTTCCTGGGTCAGTAGTCACTCCCCCTTTGTGGAGAGAAATGGCAGTATTAGTGCACCATTCAGTGGGGACAAAGCCTGAAGTGAGGCTGTAGTTGAACAGGGCACTCAGGTGAGGTGCCAGTTCCCTTTGTAATTCATGTAGCACACAGCCAGGTATATTATCAGGTCCTATGGAAGCTGTATTTTTGGCTTTTGATGGTGCGGCTTTTACCTGAGCAGCTGTGATATTAGGGATTTGGCATTCATGGGTATTGGGGTGGGCTCTTTTGTGGCTGGGGGGTAAAGTTTGCACTAAATCTGTCTGCCAAGATGTTGGCAATATCTGTTGGTTCGGTATAAGTGGTGCCTTTGTGCAGTAGCTCAGAGCACCCCTACATATCGTTATGCAGGTTTTTGACATAACTAAAGAATGCCTTGTGGTTATCTTTAGCATCTGTTGCAGTTTTGTTTTCATAACTAGCTTTGGAGGCTTTCATGAGGGATCTCAGTTTTTTGCTGAGATTTACGAGATAATTTTTCCAGTCTTGGGACTTTGCCCTTTTCTGCAACAGTTTTTTTCTGCTGTTGTAGAGTTTGTTAATGGTAGGGGACCACCAGATTGGCTTCCTTTTTTTTGGAGGATATGACCTTGGTTCTGTTAGGTATGGCCTGATCCAGGCACTTCTGTAAATGCTCATACAGTGCCTTCATGCCAAGCACTAGAGTCACAAACACTAATACTACTCAGTCAATGTAGGTTCTGAACACCTACTTATTTATGTACACAAGCTACATGGTAATTTATTGACTATATGCACCACAGAAAAAGTCTTATTACAACTGTGAGACAGAAATATACTTGAAGACATGATGTCATTGTAGTACTGCAAGGCAGATATGTGGCTTAAAATTGATTGAAAGAGTGGTGTGATTTGCCTCTTAATGCCAAAATCTTGCATGGTGGTAGGTATACACAACCACATGTGTTACACAATCAAGTCATCCCTGTTACTGCAGAAGCACACACATGCACAATAGTTAAAAAATGCTAGATTCAAACTCATGCCTTATTAAGTCCATGAGCTAGAGAGCATTTTACTACTTCCTGATGCTACAGGAGAAAGCTTACTGCAAGGATATGATAAATCATATTTGAACAAATGGGTTCATCACTGTTTAACAAAGCAGTTTTCTGGGCTAAAATGGATAGAAAGTAGTGAAAGAGCTCTCTCCAGCCATAAATCTACACATCAGATCTGTGAGTGAAACTGTTCCAACCCACATGTGCATTCACACACACACACACACACACACACACACACACACACACACACACACACACACACACACACACACACTCACCAGGATTCCAACCAACTACCTAACATCACAAGCTAGAAGACATTGCAAGTGAATTGGAAGCTCCATGGAAGAATTTTAATTACAAATGTCATATAGTGCACATTTGAAAGGATGGTATCACCACTGCTTTGCTAGGTAGATGAATGTGCTAAAAGGGAGTGAAAGTATTGGGAGAGCTCTTTGAGTGAATCCATTCCTACCTAACACTAGAGAAGCACACATTCTCAGAGTAGTCAGTCACTACTGGATTCAAACCACCTACTTATCTAGTTATATAACCTATAGTACATTGTATCAATTGTAAGTGCTATAGGAGAAGTCTTAATTTAAGGGTGAGATAAAGCACATTTGAAAGGATGGCCTCATCAGTGTGTAGCAGAGCAACTGCTTGTGATAAAAGTAGAAGTTAGTAATGAGGAGGCCCTTTCAGTGCAACTATCTCTACATAGTGGAAAAATACACATCAGACTTGTTGATGAAACCATATCAATCTGACACTAGATACACACACACACACACACACACACACACACACACACACACACACACACACACACACACACACACATATACACACACACACACACACACACACACACACACACACACACACACACACACACACACACACACACACACACACACACACACTAGTTTTACACTGTTGAATTCAAACCACTTATCTATCTAGCTACAGAATGCAGAGTACTCAGTATCAGGTGCAAGTGCTACAGGTGACGTCTGCTTACAAAAGTGAGATAGTACACATTTGAAAGAATGACTACATCACTGTGTTGCAGAGAATATGTTTAGCTAAAAGTTGAAGGAATTGATGGGGATGCTCTCTCCCACTGCAAATGTCTCTGCTGAGTGGAAGTGTCCACATCAGATGTACAGATGAAGTCTGTCCTACGTAGCACTACAGACACATAAACACTCATTCTAGTTACGCAGTGCTGTATTTGAACACCTGCTTACCCAAGTATATAATCTAGAGTACATGATATCAACTGCAAGCACCACAGGAGATGTCTGACTTTAACTGTGAGATACTGTGCATATCTAAGAATGACCACATCAGTGTGTTGCAGGTTTAGGTAAAAAGCAATGTATTTTGACAAGCAGAAGAAACAACAATTTTTGATCACAAGTAATTGCATACTGCTCAGACAAGTCATACAACCTTTCATTCATGGACATAGTGGTAGTGTGAGTTAGATGTAGCTGTTGTGTCTTATGGTGTATTGACTATGTCAATGATGGATAATAATCACAATTGTGAAACAATGGGTTGACAACCAAGCATTCCTGACTGTTCAGCTCAGGATGATTATATGCAAATCTTCATAATTTGGTATGTAATGGTCAGTAGTCCCTCAGTCTTGGACAATATGCAATGCAATGCAAAAAAAAAAAAAAAAAAACATCCAGGTCAGACATATGAAAGTGCATTCCTTAATTCCACTCAGCAAGTACGTGTGCAAAGGTGCCACACCACTGTACATCATTTGCAAGTCTAATGCATTGCAGTGCAAACATAATTTTCAGTATGTAGTGTATAGACAGCATCACAATGAAATCATATATTGAGTACAACAGTCCATTACAACATACAAAAGTAATACAAGCCACTGATATTACATTCCTCAAAACATTTTCTTGAAGCACACCGCTTACAAGCTTATTTGTGTGACTGATGACAAAATATTTGCATATATGTAATTTATATTTTGAGGTTTTGAACTTAGAATGGTAATTAACAATTGTCTGTGGTACTACATGTCAACCTTTGTGCAATAAACAGTTTAGATTCTGATCCACTTCGGAATAGATGTGTGTTGTGTTAATGTTTTCTGTGTTATGATTTACACGTGTTAGATAATTGCAGTACTCATTATATGGATAATACAGGTGCATACTTCGACTGTCCTCATATCTGGTAACTGTCTATAGATTAAATGCATGCCATACTGCTCCTTATGAAATTGTATTTGCTTGAAAATAATTACTGAGTACTACAGTTACTGCATGATCACATACGTATAGGTGTTACACTTAAAAACCTTCAGAAAATGCATGACAATGCAAATTAATTCATTGTATCACCTTTTGTGTGTAGTATAATAAAATGTTTACTCCATAAATCCTTGAGTTGACCAAATGTCTTACATTTATTGATGGGAAGGTATGATCAGGTTTAGGCTGATTATGAACCACATAATGGACAAAGCATGTTACCTCTTGTGGAATCACAGATGTATGCATGACTCCCTTGGGCAAAATTTAATGAGAAATTATAATGTTCAATACTTTTATACCAGATACTGGATTCAAACACCTGACAATCTACATCAACAGTCTATAGACATGATCAACAGCTAATCACACTGCAAAGGAGGGCAAATGCCAGGTGACAAAGCACACACATTTGAAGAGAGTATTGAAACACTATGAAGCAAGGAAATGTTTGTGCAGCATATTTCATAACAGTAGTTACGATGGAAGCATCCCAGATGGTGTACGTTCAACTCTGCAGTCTGTTCAACATATGATAATAAGTGCTTCTTCGTAGTGCTATCAGTCTATCTTTCCATAGCACAGTGAGGCTATGCACAGTATCACAAGTGCAACAGATTATTGCAGCCAAAGGCAAAAACTCACAAGTATTTGCTGTAAGCTGTGAACTGCCATTTATCATGAGTTACAGCTACTATTTGGTGCCAGGCATCATGCAAATGCTAAGGGCTAAGATTGATGATACAGAAGGATGGATCAGAGAGTAAGTTTGTGAGACAATGAAAGAGATATAGATTTTTTTTGTGTGTTTATGGGATATTTCTAGCCATCTCTGTGGTTATTAATCTTAGGTTTGTCATAAAGATTCTGTCATGCTTTGTACAATCAAGTGTTTCTACCATGAAACAAGCAGGGGTAGGAAAGTAGAAACATAATAAAGACATAAGTAGGATAATGGTGGGTTAATAACATATAATGTTAATATTTTATTTTTTATTTTATTTTTTTTATTTTACATTTGTTAACCAGGCTAGTCTATCTGGATATATTTCCATTTTCAGTAGAGGCCCGGGGAGAAAAGCTCCACATGTAGACAGGACAGATAACAACAAAACAACAAATACATAATAACAGATTAACAAACAGATTTAAAAAAGTGGTAGGTATTTTACTCAAGACAAGAATAACTAATTATATTTAAAGGTATAAACCATATGTTCAACATAATTTCATCATTGGAATCAATTAGAGAAAGCAAGAGACCAAGGAAAAGAGAGAATATTATGCAAAACAAAGTACAGAATAGAAGAGATATGTATTGCCAGAAAGAGAGAGACAAATAGCCATGAGGAGGAGAAAGAGCCAAGAAAATTTCAATCAGGTTTAGAGCAGGAACATATCCAGTGGTTATTAAGGTGGACTTTTAGTTTTGTTTAAACAGAGCAGTAGATGCAATTGAAGTAAGTTCGGAGGAAGTTTATTCCAGTGTTTCCCAATGGCATTTGAGAAAAGGGAATCACCAGCAAGGTTATTAGATTTGGTTAAGGTAACTAGCAGTTTGCTAGAAGAGCGGAGAGTTCAGGTTTGAGTAGGGGCTTAAGAGGTTAGAAAGAGCAGGTGTATTAAGAGGTTGGTAAAAGGCTCTTTGGACAAACATAAGTTGGGATAGAAGCAACATGTTTGTCAGTTCAAGCCAGTTAAGTTGTTGCAGATTCTGACAATGGTGGGTTCTAAATTGTTTTCCAGTAACAAATCTAGCTATGTTATTGTAGGAGGTAGATAGTTTAGAGAGATTGTTTTTCTTAAGATTAGTGTAGATAGGTGAGGCATAGAGAAGTGTGGAAATAAGATGTGAGTGGGCAAGATTCACTTTTGCTGGGAAGGTTAAAAAAGTTTTGATTCTATATAGAGAGCCAAGTTTCCTGTTTACAGATTTAATGGTATTATTGATATGAAGGTCGAAGGAGAGATTGTTATCAATCGTGACACCTAGCAATTTGGTAGTAGAGTCAGGTGATATAATGGTTCCATTATTTGACACAATGGAGAAGTCAAGTGTAGGGGATCTGGTAGTAGGTTTAAAGAGAAGTAGTTTGGTCTTTTTAGGAGTAGACAGCGTTTTAGGAACCAAGTTTCGACTTTAGAAAATACAGCTTGAGTGTTAGTTTGAAGTTCAGAAATGGATTTAGCAGAGCAAATAAGTGTGGAGTCATCAGCATATTGAATGCAGGTAGCCTGAGGAATGGCTAATTGTAAGTCTTTTATAAAGAGGGAGAAAAGAAGTGGTCCAAGAATAGAGCCTTGGGGGACTCCAAGAGAGATTGGTAGAAGAGAATGAGAGTTTGTTATCCCAGAGGACAGCTTGTTTCCTGTTAGTGAGATATGAGCTGAACCAGTGGATAGCCTCAGGTCCTAAGGAAAGAGATTCGAGAATTTTTAGTAGGAGAGAGTGGTTAACCATGTCAAAGGCTTTGGACAGGTCAATGAAGAGAGCAGAAGACAGGACATTATTGTTGTGATTATTGTTAATAATATCTGTAAAGGAGAGCAGAGCAGTAGTTGTGCTATGATAGGGCCTAAAGCCATGTTGACAGTTTGTCAGTATTTTATTTTGTAGAAGGTGATTCATTAACTGATGGTGGACACATTTTTCCATTATTTTAGCGAGAGGGGACCATAGTGCTATGGGTCTATAGTTAGAATGTTCAAAGGAGTTTCCTCCTTTATGTAATGGTATGATGTAAGAGATTTTCCATACATCAGGGATGGTTTCTTCGTTTATGGTCCTATTAATGAGAATTGATATGGGATAAGCTATTTCAGAGGCTGCAGGAATTCAGAAGGAAGCTGGTCAGCTGAGGGGTGCAAGGTTTAAGTTTGAGAATGCATCTCTGTATAAAGGTAGTGGAGATGGGTTGAAGCCTAAAGGTTGGTAGTTTGGCGGATGTATGGTCATTAATGCTGGTATTGTCACTGGATAGATGGGAGGCCAAGGAATTAATAGTATTGATGAAGAATGAGTTGAAAGTGTTGGCAGTATCAAGGGGAGGCATTTTATCAGACCCAGAAGGGGGGGGGGGTGGTAGTCTGTCCAGGGTGAAGAAGTCTATTTAGGGTTGACCAGAATTTTTGAGGATTATTGTGATTCACTTGCTGAAGATTGCTATAATAGTTCTTTTGTCAGAGAGGATTGATTTTTGGTATTATTTCTCAGATGCCTGAAAGTCTGTTGGTCTATGGGAGATTTGCTAGTTCGCCATTTTAACCAAGATTTGTTTCTAAGTGACATTTTTTGTCTAGTCTAATTCTAATAGAACGCTTTGGTGCATGATAATCAAGAATAGTTAGGAATGTGTTGTTAAAGTAATTAACAGCTTCTTGAAGAGGAAGTGTTTTTAGTGGGTTCCAGTTACAAGCCTTTAGTTTCATTTTAAATTGGGTTGGGTTAAAGCATTTGAGGTTACGTAGGGTCCTATATAAAGGAGAGTAATTAGAGGTATTTTTTTGTCTAATAATATAGGTTAGGTTGTGGTCACTAATGTCATCAGGTAGCGTTCCAGACTGATATTTAACTAGAGGTTTGTTTACCAAAATCCAATCAAGAATACTTTCTTTGTTATTAGTTTTGTTGATCCTAGTAGTGGTGTTAATTGTTTGAGTGAAGCCGTGGAGATTAATATGGGATGCTGGGTTGTTAGTGGATATTGAGGACCAGTCTAAGTTGAGGTCTCCTAGTATTATGGTTTCTTGTGGGTAGGTGGATGAGGCCCAACTGAGGATATTTTCTATGGTAGTAGAGTTATTTCCAGGGGGTAGATATATACAGATGATATAGATAGATTTTTTGAGGTTTAGTTGCAGCTTTGAGATAAGAAGTTCAGTTTTAGTAAATCCAAGGTTCTCAAAGGGTACTAATGTTATTTTTAGTTCTGTTTTGAACAATAGTGCTACTCCTCCTTTTTTTTACCATTGCGGTCGAGTCTCAAGATATTATAACCTGGTGGTATGATTTCAGTGTCTTTAGTAAAGGGTTTTAGCCAGGTTTCAGTTAAACAAAGAATGTCAAAGGAGTGGTGATCAAGAAGAGAGTGGAGTTGGGTGATTTTGTTATTGACGCTTTGTCCAATGAGTAGAGTATTTGTGTTGGAGGTTAGTGATTCATGAGAAGTGTGTAGAGAAACAGGTGTAGCTTCAGCTGAAAAATTAGATGGACCAGGGTTGGGGTGGATGTCACCATCTATCAAGGTAGAGTGGTTGTATTGCAAGTAGGATTTGTTAGGGAAGTTTAGAAAGTACTTAGGTTTTCTAATCAAGAGGTTCTGACTTTTTATGTGAGGCAATCTGTGGTATTTAGCTAAGAGGTAGCTAGAGGTAGATGTGATGTTTAATTGAGAAAAGTTTAGGCTTTTGAAATTTGAGGTTGTATGTTTAGGAGAGTAGTTGAAGTGGAAATTGAGTTTAGGAGGTTAAGGAATAGGGCAGAGTGAGAGAAAGGGAAGTGATGAGTAGAAGAATTAGTATTTTTAGAGTAATATAAAACACATTAAATAATTGTTTGACATACTTCTGGATTTGAACCCTTGACACACTGCCAAAGCACTTTATAGACCTGAGCATTATCCGGGGAAACCACATAGGAACTCATGCTTCACATGGTAAAAATCACATATTTGAATGGACAGAGACAAAAGACTGAAGCAAAGGAGAATGAAGGCATCAGGCTTCATCACAGTAATGACAATTGTAGCATCCCATAAGGTGTACATTATATCTAGTAGCCTAATAAATATGTAAGCATAACTGTCTTGCAATAGTGATATCAGTCTGCATTTCTATAGCTCAGTGTGGTGATGAACATTTGTGTGATGATGACTATATTAGTGCAATAAAAATTAAAATCTTTAGTGTTTGCCATAGGATGTAAAATGCGATTTACCATCATTTACCATTGGTCCATGATGCCAAGCGTTGAGAAAATGTTGACAACAAAAATCAAACATTTTTTATGGGCCATCTCTGCCCATGCATATTGTGTGTGATTCTTTTTTTTTTGACCAGATTAAATGCGTGAAAAAGGGGTGGATAGGACAATGGTGAAAATGGGGGACAGAGGGTAGGACACACGATAAGAATAAAGGACTGTGCAAAATGGAGGTGGGAGAGCACAATAAGTATCCATTTCTTCACAAGATAAATGTATGCGTCTAACAAAAATTTGTCGAATTTGGAGGGTTACCACATCAAAGAAATCATCAGATCAAGGCAGGGCAACAATAACTGATTAACGCTATATCACCAATTGGATCAAATTAAGCATGTCAAGCAGACACATAGTTGAAGATGAGAACTATGTATGGGGGATATTTTTTTTTTGGACAGGTGTCCATTTCTTTCTTTTTTGGTAGAGAGGACTATTGGGGAAGATATCTTGATTAGAAATAAGAGGGTTAAGTAGGCAGTGTAGATTAGGTAGCAAGCACAGACATGCAGGACATACAAGACAGACAGGGATGGTGATGGACACAAAAGGTTAAGGGACACCAAGATTAAGGCTAGGTCAGGGACATCAAAAGCACATACATGTCCAGCATGATCACAATGAGAATCTAATCCTCAACCTGAAAATTATCATCACTGTCTCCTGTCTCACATCCTTGAGTCAGTGCTGGATGGGGTATGGACTTTGCAATTCAATGCAAGACTTTATCTACTCTGCCAGGTTAGGCACTGAAGTCCCTGTCCATAATGTCCTCCACCAGCCCTGCCAGCTTCTGATGGGTAACAAAATTGCTACCTCTACTAGTACAATTCCTGGTGAGTATCACTGCACCAGCCCTCAGGGCTCTGCTAGCTGGCACAGTTGGAGGAAGTGGTGCAGAAGTTGAGGCAATGCTGAAAGTTTAGGAACCAAATATGCTGGGTGTCTGTGCTGCCTGAGGTGGTGGTGCTGTTGCAGCCACCTGTTCAGGTATGCTGACCTGATCCCCATTGATCAGTCTAGACCCCAATGCTGATGTTTATTTATGTTCCAGCAGTAATGTTTCCATACAGAAAATAAAAGAGATATGGTTCAGGAGAGAAAACATATATAATAATAACAATTCCATGTCATTTCAATATTTCGGAATATAACCAACTTGACACATACATAAGGCAAACTTTGCCTCATCCATATATAATGCAAATTCATACATGTATCATAAAATGCATCAGTCTCAGTACCATTATGCACATGAGACAAGCAGGTGACTATGGCATATCTTATATATGCATTCCAAGTAAAGACATCCATATACAAAAACCGAAAGTTTAGTGTCAGTTAATACTGCAGAAAATAGATTTTTTATACTATTCTGTGCTAAATGCTAATTGCTTCTGCTGTTTTCAGTTGAGCCCCACACATCAAAGTTGCTTTACTTGTTGCCTAATACAATGATAAAGAACTATTGAGCAGGCATGTAAGGTATGTCTTCTCATTTGTGAGTCCCTCAAGCTCATATGGACTGATGTCCTGAAATTTGGTAAAATTAACTAAATTTCAGATGTATTGTGACCTTGATTATATTCATACCTGAACCATACTAAACCCATACCTCTCTGAGGTATGAAAATAATTCCTGATGTTCCTCCATTTTTCTAGTTATGTCTTCAACCACTGTACAGGACAGAAAACATAAAAAAGAAGTATAATGAAAAAGTGTTTTGTCTGGATGATCCCTGGTATTGTACTGGCTAGTGATGGGTCACTATACTTACACAACTCGGAGTATCACCATTTCCAAATTCTGCCTCCATTGACTTAGGAGGTCCTGGTTGTATCTCTTCATGTCACCACATTGGTGATCACATTGTTTACCAGTGTGTGGAATGCACGTTGCACAGCAGGCAGCCTTGACAAAGCCATCCAAGCCTCAGCCTATAACTGAGACCCAAAAACAGATCAAGAATAAAAATGAACTCAAAACCAAATAAACGACTTGACACCAATGGAAACAATAAATCCAAACACAGGATCGTAAATGAGTTTGTAGTTAAGCACTTTCATTCACTTTATTCAGCATGAGCTTCTTCAGAACAAACATTTTACCAGTTTCAAATGCTTTATAAACTGTTACCAAGTATGTCACATGACTTTCTTAAAGAAATCTGACTTCATATAAAAAAATAAAATGATCAATTTCAATAAATGTATGAATTCAATAATGTATAAAATAATGTGATATATTCTAATAAATGATGTATTAAATAATAAATAAAACATACACATAATAATTATACACTAAAAGTTAATAAGTAGTCCACCTAGTAAACTACCTATTTCTAGCCATTGTTAAAAAACATTTAATATTAATGGTACCATTAAGGCCAGGAGTTTCGTCAGCAACCAAAACTATTTGCCACAAGCTTTCTCTACATTCTAAGAAAGTCTTGTAGTCACTTGTAAACAAGTCGGAATTCACCCTTTCTAATACAAAGAAAGAAAATGTCTTAAAAAGTGGACATTCTGCTGCATGCACTGCCAAAGCATTAGTTCCGTCCCTTTTTCTAATAGCTAAACAGTGCTCATAGAGTCTCTTGTGTAAAGCTCTAATAGCTTTACCAATATAAAACTTATCACATGTATCACAGGTAGCACAATAAACAACATTGGTGGTATTGCAGGTATAGTGGTCCTTAGCCCAGAACCTTCTCCCTATGTGTTTAAATTCAATACTGGACACGTTGCTCATGAATCTGCACTGTTTACATCTTCCACAAGAAAAACTGCCAGCAAGCCTAGATGTAGAACTCAAAGTTATCATTTTATTCTTATTCTCCAAAATGTGCTTAATGCTGGTAGTCTTCTTATAGGAGAAATGTGGTCTTACACCCAAAATCCTAGTGAGTTCAGTGTTTCCCATCATAACCTTCCAGTGATCTAATAGAATTCTCTTGATGTAAACCATCTCATTACATATTGGAATGGGAAAAGCTAAAGAAAAACTGGAAGAGTCTTTACACTGAACACTAAAGGACACTCCCTTAATTGTGTCCCTAATACTCAAAATGGGACAAGCGGAAGTATTTCTAAGTGCCAATACTTCCTGAATAATCTTCTTGAGCCAGACTAAATCATAGCCTCTCTCTAGAAAGAACTGTGTCAATTTGTCTACCTCATGTAGAAAAACAGAATACTCAGTTGTCAACCTACTGAGGCCTATAAATTGACATTTTACCATGCCACCCTTCATATGAACAGGATGTAAACAACTTTCTCTGTGTAGATACTGGTTGACAAAGGTGGTCTTCCTGAATATTGGACTCTTGAAATTCAAGGAAACAATGTCAAAAGTTAAATGAAGGTCTAAAAAGTCTATAGACTCACCAAAACCTCCAACAGTGAATTTAAGAAAGGTGGTACTACAGTTCAGATGTTCTACAATTTATTTATTTTTTATTTTTATTTTATTTTTGTTAACCGGGAAAGTCCGACTGGACACAGGTTCATTTTCAGCGGAGGCCCGGGGAGAAAAGCTCCATGATACAATACAATATTAGATTAAAACAGTACAAAGCAATTCTTAACATTTATAAGTAGTACAGAGGACCATTTACGTGGCATGTGATAACTCTAGTAGAATATATAGTCAGTACTCTAGTAGAATATACAATTAGTACAAATAATACAAATATATATAATTTTTTTTTTTTGTAGAAATATTAGTAAATATAAAGTTGTAATACATTTATGCTTTAGTATAACCGAGAAGTAAATAAATGCCCATAGTGGCATAAAATAGGATAAAGGTATAGGTAGGATGAGAGTAAGATAAGCTCTGTTAGGTATTGTGTTAGTCTAGAAACAGATTAGAGTGTTTTTCAGGTAAGGGATATGGTACAGAACAGTACAAGTGTTGGAATGTTTACTGCTTATAGATTGATGAAATGTTAGGATGAATCTGTGGGATAGCAGTAGAGCTCAGTAAAGGAAAATGTTGTAGTGTAGCATAGTCCTTGCAACTGAGCATAGATGTTGCTACCCTGGGGTATAGCAAGAGCAGAGCCAGATATTAGAATAGTAGGATTTCAAGAGGTGTTTGAAATGGGTGCAAGAAGTAGTGCTGGTTATATTGTTTGGGAGTGAGTTCCAGGTTTGTGCTGTTGTGCAGGCAAAGAGAGATTTACCTGCTTCATTTTTATGTCTAATTACTTGAATGAGATTTTGGTTGCTAGATCTCAGGGCTCTAGTGGTGGTGTAGGGCTTAATTAGTTGTTGGAGGGCAGGAGTTTTTTCAGGGTAGTAGTAGAGTTTATGTGCAACTATGGCTTGATTGAGTCTAAGTAGCTGAGGAAGTTCCAGCCACTTGAGTTGCATTAGGGAAAGACAGTGATGGGATCTATTTCAGGAGTCTGTTGCAAATTTGGCAATTTTGTTGTAGCATGATTCCATTTTGTGAAGTTCAGTCAGGTGAAGGTTAGTTAAGGTAGGGGAAGCATAAAGAAAGATAGAGAGGAGGTGGCTTCTTGCAATAGTGGCTTTGGTCTGATTAGTCATGAACTTTTTATTTCTATAGAGCAGACCCAGTTTTCAGTTGACCTTTTTGATGGTTTGTGCTATATGGATATCATACTTTAGGTGGTTATCAATGTCAACTCCTAGTAGTTTGGTGTGGTTGGTTGGTGTGATTTGAATATTGTTTTTGGAGTTTATAGTGAGGTTATAGTCTGAGTTGGATGATCTGCCAGGGGTGAATAGTATTAGTTTGGTTTTCTTTGGGTTGAGAAGAAGTTGTATTTTAGTAAACCAGGTTTCTGCTAGGGTAAAGTTGTATTGGGTGATGGTGTGTAATTCCTTAATGCTGGGGGCAGCACAGGTTATGGTGGTGTCATCAGCATATTGAACTACTGTAGCAGTGGGTAGTGAAGAAGAAATGTCATTAGTGAAGAGGGAGAACAGCAGTGGGCCAAGGATTGATCCCTGAGGGACTCCTATGGAAACTGGTAAGAGGGGGGACAGCTTTTCTTGCCAGAGAACTGCTTGTTGGCGTTCTGATAAATAGCTGCTGAACCAGAGTATGGTGGAGGGGCAAATATTGAGACTAGATAGAGTATTGAGGAGCAGATTGTGGTTAACCATGTCAAAGGCTTTTGATAAGTCGAGGAAGATGGAAGATACGAAAAGACCTTGGTTTCTAAAGTGATTGACTGTATTGGTATAGGATAGAAGGGCAGTGGTTGTGCTGTGGGAGGGTCTGAAGCCATGTTGGGAGTTGGATAGTAGTTTATTTTGTTGAAGATATTGCATTAGTTGCAAGTGGACAAGTCTTTCTAGAATTTTTGATAAGGGTGATAGTATGGCAATTGGATGATAGTTGGTTAGCTCTAAGGAGTTGCCACCTTTATGCAGAGGGACAATATGGGAGATTTTCCAGTGGGTGGGAACTTTGTGTTCTGAGATTGATCTATTAATGAGAATTGACACTGGGTAGGATATGGTGTCTGCTGCTATCTGAAGGAAATCTGCAGGGAGTTTATCGGCAGCTAGTGTAGTTGGTTTTAGCTTCCTAAGGAGGTTTGCAACCATTTTAGTGGACACTGTTTGTAGGGAAAAGGTAGAGAAGTTATGTTTTGTATGACTGTTATATGCGGTAGAAGATTGTATAGGGGTATCATTATTTTTCTGGGTATTGGCTAGATTTTGAACTGTTTCTGTAAAGAATTTATTAAATTGAGTAGGAATATCATCTTGGTTGTTTGGCAGTACAGGGGTGGGAGTGGATGCTTTTCCAGGGTGAAGTAGTCTATTAATGGAGGTCCAGAATTTATGTGGGTTATGGCTATATTTGTCCTGTAGGTTTTTGTAATAGTTGGACTTGTCTAGTTTAGTTAGTCTCTTGGCTGTATTACGTAGTTCTGTATACTGTGACCTTAGGATAGTGTTTGAATCTTTGTGGGAAGCTATCCAGAGTTTGTCCCTTTCTTTCATTATCTTTTTTGTCTCTTTGGTGAGCCATGGGGCTTGGTGGGTTTTTGTCCTGATGGATCTAGTAGGGGCATAATGGTGTAGGATATGTAGGAAGGTAGAGTTAAAGTACTGTACAGCTTCGTTGAGAGGTAGTTGTTTAAGAGGGAGCCAGTTGCAGCAATTTAGTGCTTTATTAAAGTCATTGGCTCTGAAGCTTTTTTTATTACGTATTATTTTTAGTAGAGATAGGTTGGGTAGGTATTGGGTCTTGCTCCTAATTAGGTAGGTGGGTTGATGATCACTTAGACTGTCAGGTAAACAGCCAGATTGATGTACAAAAGTGGGGTGAGATACCAGAATCCAATCCGAAATGGATTTACGTTTGGTTGTTTTGTCTGTCCTAGTGGGGGTTGTGATTATTTGGGAGAATCCGTAAAGGTTGATATGCTCTGAGGGATAATCTTTGGAGCAGTTGGCCCAATCTATGTTAAAGTCACCTAGTAGTATTGTTTTGTAAGGGAAGGAGAGTGACAACCAACTTAACATGTTTTCCATAATGGGAATGTTGTTACCTGGGGGTATATATGCCCCTGCGATGATTATTTGTTTGTTTGGGTTTAATTTAAATTTGGCTAGGATAAGTTCTATGTTGTTGGTTTCTTCATTATTATAGTCAAGTAGTTCTAGTGAGAGGTGGCTTTGGAATAGAATTGCTACACCTCCACCCTTTTTCCCTGTCTTGTCTTTACGCAAGATATCATAACCTGGGGCTATGATCTCATTATTGTGGTGATCAGGTTTAAGCCATGTTTCTGTTAGTAACACTATGTCAGGTTTGTATAGTGCAAACAAGGCATGCAGGTCATGTATTTTGTTTAGTATGCTTCTTGCATTGATATTTAGGAGGAGGAGAGATGCTTTGGGCTTGTAGAAATGGGGGGTTGGTAGCTTTATTTTGGCTTTTTCTGTTGAGGTAGGGCCAGGAATTGGGAGAATGTCTCCACAGCAGGAGAGTTTTAGGAGTAAGTTTAAGTATAGTTTGGTGAGTTTATTAAGAATTTTAGATAACTTGTGTGAGGTTTGGGTGTTAGGTTTTATTGCTAATTTGTTATAATAGAGAGATGGGGTTAGAAAGGATGTAAAGTTGGGGGTTGTAATAGGAGAGTTTAGAAGTTGTGTGTGGTACGTTTTGGTTTGCCATGGGGGTGGAAAACTGATATTTAGATGGGTGTGATAGGAAGAGAGTATAGAGAGTAGAAGTAGGATGGAGATAGTTGCTTGATAAAATAAAAGGTTATGGAGAAGGGGGTGTTGTATGCTATACATGTTTGAATTAGTGTGAGGATGTTAGAAAAATGTGTATTTGAATATATGAGAAATGCTAGTTTAAAAAGCAAAGAAGTATATAATGCATTTTATTCTATTAATCATATAGTAGAGAGGATTAATTCATGTTTAAATGTAAAGTAGTTTTGAAACTGCAGTGTGACTTGAAGCAAGGCTGACCTTCGACCCTGGCAGATGCTAGCTTAGCAAGTTTTAATGTTTATGCTTTTCACAAGTGATTATCTGCTGGGTCAAGAAATTAAATGTGTGAAACAATGAAATCTTCTGCTCTTTCCTGCTGGGATGATTTGGCCTTGTATATGTATTACTGAGATAGCACGCAGCTGTGTGAGAAAGTGTAACAGAGAACAAAGATGTGTATTAAAAGACTGAATCTGCTATTGTATTCGAACTGATATGAAACCTTGAAGAAGTAACTTTACAGAGAGACATTATGTCTGACCAGGTGGATAGCAAGGCCGTATTGTTACATTAGGAAAACTTTTTTAAAATATACAGCATCAGCAGATTTAATGAATAGAAGACTGTAAGCTAAAGTGATGTAGATGCCCTGTGACATACCACGTCAGTAAGGTGGGCACAGCCTGAATGTTAAACCTATATAAAATTGTGTGCTTCCTGTTTCATGTCAGACAAAATTCTGTACTTGTACATTTTTTGCCTCCTGATGTACACTAGTAAACTTTTGAATCTGAACCTCCTGTGTATTGAATTCTTAATTTTATTTAACAGTTTGGTCCTTCTTATCCGGAAATTCCCTCAGACAGCTGCAGATCAGAGTCTACCGGTGGTCGAATACTGCACAGGAGAAGTTACCAAAGCGGTTCTTCTTGGGTGAAAAGACCTCCGACTGAATTGTCGTTTAAAGAGGCTGGCCACTTTCTGATCTGTGGCCGAAGAGCGGACATTGGACAGTTCAATACCGGAGGCTCAGGTAGGAAGAATTTACCTTTTTTTTCTGTTTTAGATCAGGGACTAGGTTACAGTATATTGTTGTCAAGATTTGTTTTGCAGATCAGGGACAAAAGGAAGTACTGTATATTTGGTCATAGATCAGGGTAACAGAATAAGGTAGGCAGTTATTCTAAATAAACTGTGAAAAGGAACTGAGAATTTGATATCACGTGATAAAAAAAGGGTTACGTAACATTTTCTTTACTATGGGTAATCAGTGCACTAAAACATCGCGAGATCCGCCCCTAACCGAAGACGCAAAATATATGCAATCACAATGTTCCGATAACGTTAGGTATTATACGAAATGGGTTAGCAAATATGAATTTGATGGTAAACTAGATAAAGCTTCACTAGTTAAACTCCTTAAACAGCTTAAATCTGATGCAGGAGGTCAGACAAAAAAGCAACGCCAGTTAGGCATTCCTCAGGCACACAGGTGGATTGAGGAAGCAAATTGTAGAGAACAGAAGCTAAAAAATTCAAAAACATTGTTTTTAGACAAAGAAGATAATAACTTGGTAGTAACAACAGCTCCTCCTCCTCCTCCCTTGTCCCCTCCCTTACCCTTTTCAGGATATGAAGCGAGTGGACAGGCTGGTCCACCTCCGCGTTATCCTGAAGTTTCAGCAAGACCACAACCATTTGTTAGAGATCCTATTGAAACTAGGTCCTGAACACGTAAAACACATAGGGACACATAATCATATCAAATAGAGAGAAACCTACAGGATGAGACTGAGGAAGAAATATGCCCACTTATAGAAGTTCCAAATCCTCAGGCAGGACAGGAAGGGCAAAACCCAACACTCTTAGTGTACAGACCATGGACACCAGAAGATATCCGGAAGGCTACTGAGGGAATCCCCCATCCGAAAGTTAATTTTACGAAATTTTTAGAAGATTTACAAGGCATGAGGTTGAGTTACCACTTGAATGGGGAAGAAGTAGAAAAAGTAGTAAGACAAATTATAGGTCCAGATTGGCACATGATTTGTGGCACCTGGAATCCTCGTAATGCAGAGCTTAGACCACTCCCACATAGTGACGCAGAATTAGACAACAGAGTGAAAGGTCTTACAGACCGAATCTCTGAGAAATGGAAACCTAGAGCAGACTGGACTTGCATTAATCAACGCATACAACAGGAAAATGAGACAATAGATGGGTACTATGCTAGATTATTAGAATGTTTTAATAATCATAGCGGTATGTCAGTTCCTGAGAACCAAACGAATGATTCCCCGTATGAACAACAATTGAAAAATGCATTTTTGAAAGGTTGCATTGCACCTATTAGTAGCTTCATTATGAAGCATATGATAGACCATCGAACAGGGAGGCTACAAGCCTTACTCGAATATGCTAGGCATGCTGAAAGACATTTTAATAGTAAAAAGAAAAAGAAGGCGCAAGTCTTCACTGGTGAAGACGGAGCTGAAGTATTTGTATTACAGTCAGGCAAAAAGGGCAAGAAGAATGCCCAGGGAAACAAACAGTCTGACAAACGATCAGAAGATTTTGAAGAGAGGAAAAAGAGAGGTGAATGCTTCAAGTGCGGGAAAAAGGGACATCTAGCAAGGGATTGTAAGCAAAACAAAAAGGTAATTACTGAAGATAAGGGAGACGAGGACTGACTATAAGATAGTGAAGATGCATCATGTGAAAGTCAGAAATCATCAGGAAAAGTTAGTAAACAGAAAACAAATGTAAATGTGATAGAAGGAGTAGAGGAAGTGCAAGTAGATATGGAGGATGAAGACAGTGAAATTTTGGACTTAGCATTATTGAGTTTAGAGCTCTACTTAGCAGATACGAAACCAGAAGTTACACTTCTGGTGGAGGGAAGGGAAGCCAAATTCCTGTGTGACTCAGGAGCATCATGGACTTTGATACACCCCTCCAAGTTACCAGAACATTCTGAATCACCTGATTATATACTAGTGAAAGCAGCAAACGGACAGCTATATAGGGAACCACTTTCCCATGCTATAGCAATAACTGACCCTGTTTCAGGTATGACCCAGAGAAGTAAAATTGTTGTTTCTGCAAAGTGTCCAGTGAACCTATTGGGCAGGGACCTTATGCAGATATTTGGCATAGCAGTAGTTCCAACTGTACAAGGTATGGAAGCACAGAGACAAATGGATACCTTTGTAGTGCGATCGGAGGGTGAAACTTTTTACTGGTACAGCCCGGACCTAGTCACGACTGGCCCAGGGGCAGTAACTGAGGAACTGATGAATGTAGCCATCAGTAAAGCCCCCTCCCTTGACACTGATCGACAGCATTTGTTACACTGTGCTCTATACTACTGTGCTACACCAGGACCTGATAGAGAGTATGAGCAAGAATTGTTTAGAAATTGTGCAACTAGATTGGTTTTGCGTACTTTGTACTGGGATACTGAGGGGAACAGTGTAGTTAGCTGTTCATTACCTCAAGAATTCCTTGCATTATATAAATCAAATCGGTTACCACATGTCAGCTTGACAAAGAACAAAAGTGTCAAATGGGCAGACTTAGGAGAAAAAGTAACAAGATGGGAGAAACAGACTGATTTAGAACTATCAGAACAAGGGATACAGAAACAAAAACTGAATTGGTTAACACAGACACATCCAGCTGTACACTTGCAATCTAGTGAGGACAGCTGATTAGCGTTCTTATTAGAAGAAGAAGAAAAGGCCTTATGTGAAATTCCAACAACTCTTTGGTCAACAGGCAAGTCAGATGTAGGACTTATTCGAACAGCAGGACCAGTTACAATTACCCCAAAGTCAGCTTTTAGACCACAGAAAAGACAATACCCTTTGAGAAAGGATGCAGAAATAGGAATTAAGCCTATAATAGCAGCATTACTCAAAGAAGGAGTACTGGTAGAATCTCCTGATTCACCATGTAATACACCCTATTTCCTGTTAAAAAAGCAAATGGGGAATGGCGGATGGTACAAGATTTACAAGCTGTAAATAATGCAGTAATACCTAGAGCACCTACGGTGCCAGACCCACATACTTTGTTAAACGATTTAGAACCGCAACAGAAGTATTTCTCTGTGGTAGCTATTAGCAATGCTTTCTTTTCAATACCTATACATCCTGATAGTCAATATTGGTTTGCATTTACATTTCAGGGTAAAAGGTATACATATACTCGACTACCACAGGGATATTGTGAGAGCCCAATAATATTTGCACAAGAAATGGCTAGCAACCTGGCAGGGTTTACCCTATCGGGAGGTAGTCAAATTCTACTTTATGTAGATGACATTTTGCTAGCAGCCCCCACCCAGCAACAATGCAGGGAGGATACTGTAGCATTATTGAAATTTTTAGCAACACAAGGACACAAAGTAAACAAAAGTAAGTTACAACTTTGGAGAAAACAAGTTAGATACTTGGGATATGTAATATCCAATGAAGGTAGAATATTTGGCGAGGAAAGAAAAACAGCAATCTTGCAAGCACGCAAACCAACAACCAAGAAGGAAATAATGTCTTTCATGGGTACAACTAAGTTCTGTCGGAGCTGGATACCAAATTATGCCTTGGAATCTGCTCCACTGACTGACTTGATATATAAGACACCAATGGCAGCACAAGATATCTTACAATGGACACCCGAAGCAGAAACGGCTTTCTGCAGGTTGAAGCAGTTGATAGCTTCTTCATTAGTTTTAGGACTTCCAAATTATCATAAACGATTCTTTCAGACTGTAGATTGCAAGCAAGGATATATGACGTCAGTATTGACCCAACAACATGGGGATAAGCAACGCCCCATAGCCTATTATTCATCACAGTTAGATCCAGTGATGCGATCTTTGCCCCACTGTGTACAAGCAGTAGTTGCAGCCGCAATGGCAGTACAGGCTTCGGCCTCAGTGGTGTTATTCCACCCTCTCACATTGAGAGTGCCTCCTGCAGTTGCAATAATTTTACTGCAAGAAAAAGTGGCATACCTTTCCCCTGCTAGACACCTTTCATGTATGACTATACTGCTGAGCCAACCTCATATGACAATTGAATGATGTATGACATTAAATCCATCAACATTACTTCCAACTCCTGCGGAGGGCACACCACACAGCTGCCTGCAGGAAACTGAACAGTTAGCTTTACCTAGACAAGATCTCACAGATATGCCCTTGAATAATGCTGAGGTGGCATATTACGTGGACGGCTCATGTAGAAGGGGTCCTACAGGAAAGAATCTGGTAGGGTATGCAGTAGTTACAGACACTGAAATTTTGGAAGCTCAATCCTTACCACACAACTTATCTGCACAAGCAGCAGAATTGATAGCTTTGACAAGGGCATGTACTTTAGCAAAAAACAAGTGTATAAACATATATACTGATAGTCAGTATGCTTTTTCTACAGTACATGTATTTGCACAACAATGGAAAAATAGACGAATGATAACATCCAGTGGAAAACCTATTAATCATGCACAATTTATTTTGGAGTTATTAGAATCTATTCAGTTATCTACCAAAGTAGCTATTTGTAAATGTGTAGCTCATACAAAACAACAGGATAAGATTTCGAAAGGCAATGCACAAGCTGATGTAGCTGCAAAGCAAGCAGCCTCAGACTCAAAAACTTTACTTCTGAATGAGGAATTACAACCCTCTGAGATTTTAGATCTAGACATGTTAAAAACAATGCAGACGCTTACTACAAAAGCAGAAAAACAAAAATGGATAAAACGAGGTGCAATTCTTGAGAATGGACTGTACATTTCCAAAGAGAGAAAACCGATATTGCTGTCTAATTTATTTAGATATGCAGCTTTGTTGAGCCATGGGCAGTGCCATGTCTCAAAAGGGGGGATGGTACAGTTAGTAAACCGAATATTCCAAACATATAGATTCACAAATTATACACAAAAATTTTGTGCAGCTTGTCATACTTGTAACAAGCACCATACACAAGGGGCATTTAAAACCAAGCAAAGAAGTTTTCCTATACCACCATACCTGTTCCATACTATTTGTATGGATTTCATAGAGTTGAATAAGTGTGAAGGGAAAAAGTTTTGTTTAGTTATTGTAGACATGTTTTCTAAATGGGTAGAAGCTTTTCCAACCAAAAACCCGGATGCAGCAACAGTGGCGAAAGCCTTGATAAAAGAAGTAATCCCTAGATTTGGCATTCCGGAAAGGATTTATAGTGACAATGGCACTCATTTCGTGAATCAGACAATCCAACAACTTGGGAGATTTTTTGGTATCTCCTTAAAGAACCATTGTGCCTACCACCCACAGTCAGCAGGACTGGTGGAAAGGTACAATGGTACCCTCAAAAGTAAGCTTAGGAAGCTAGTAGAGGAAACCCAAAAGAATTGGATATACTGTCTGCCTTTGGCACTGCTGAGTATGAGAACGGTTTCAAATGTAAAGGGTTTGACTCCCTTTGAAATGGTTTTTGGGAGAGCATATTATGTGCCTCAGTGGAAAGCTCTCATGCTTGCAGAGCAAGAGGCTGACAGTTCATTAGCTAGTTATATAAGGAAACTGTTAACAAATAAATATGTTTTGCAGTTTAACTCTTTTTCAGATAAGGAACAGACCAGACCGGTGGAAGCAGTCTTGGCCCCTGGGACGTTCGTGTGGCTGAAAGTGACAAAAAGGAAGAATTGGGCGAGTCCAAAGTGGGAGGGACTGTACCAGGTTCTGTTGGCAACGCCTACTGCAGTTAGAGTGGCCGAGAGGATGTCCTGGGTGCATTTGACACATTGTAAACCGGTAAAGAACTTTCAACTTGATAAAAACTTTGTGACTGATACACAACCAGACTGAGATGGCCAAAAACAAAGCGAATAGAAATTTAGATCAACCCCAGAGATGTTGCATAATCATTTTGCTGAGTATACATTTATTGACTGTAATTGTGACAATTTTCCTCTTGTTGTGGTTTATCCTACACACAACCACACAAGTGAAAGTGGGAAGGTGTGACGAAACGTCTATAGACTGGC
This sequence comes from Protopterus annectens, assembly GCF_019279795.1. Classification (NCBI taxonomy): domain Eukaryota; kingdom Metazoa; phylum Chordata; order Ceratodontiformes; family Protopteridae; genus Protopterus; species Protopterus annectens. Next base: position 70,398,426 of record NC_056751.1, read on the forward strand.
ATCCAAATTTTAACACATACCTAGCCATGAAACGTGTATATGCAGGGACTATGAACATTTCAAATTGCTGGGTTTGTACAGCTATACCAACAGCATATGGAGGACTGATAATGTCCACTGTCCCTTTGGGAATAAATGAGACTTGGGAGAATTTACTCTTCGATACAGAAACTGTGAGATCACAGGACAAAATAGCTTTATTTTCACCTGTCACACAAAAAGGAGTTGTATGTTTTTATAAAAATGATACCCTCCAGGTGGGCTGGAGAAATTGTAATATAACCATATCTTATCAATGTTATATTAAGAATAGTAATGGCAATACTTTTTGCAATACTAATTATGACTCATATTTGAACTCATTGAAAACAACCATGAATGACATTCACAAAAATCCAGTTTTGTTTAAACAATTGTCAGTTATAGATCAGAAAATGTTTCATGCAGGGTTGATGCGTATTAGTACTAAAGTAGAAAACTGTTATTTTATTTGTGGGAAAAAGGCATATAAATGGTTACCTGAGAATTGGTCTGGCAGCTGTTTTTTGAGTTATTTGGTTCCGGCAATAAGACATACTGCAGAATTACCTTTGGGTAAGATACGAAATGTGAGAGAAGCAGCTCGAAAACCTGAAGGTCCAGTAGAAAAACCTGTGAATCCAGTCGGAAAGATAGAAGCTGGCTGGAAAGATCATAATGCCGTGAAAGACAAAAGCAAATTGACTCATATGGACTTGAGTAACAGTGTTATATCCTGGACAGGAATATTCCCAGCCTATGGAGTATTCAAATCGATCTGGGAGCTGAGAAAGTTGCCAAAACTTCTCGAAGTAATGAGTAATGCAACTTTTTCTGCCTTAGAACTGGTGACTGATGAACTGAATGCAATGAGAACTGTTGTGCTACAAAATCGAATGGCACTTGACTTCACCCTAGCGGCGAGAGGTGGTACGTGCGAGCTTATCAAAGAAGAATGCTGTGCGTAGATACCAGATAACAGGCATGAAATTAATAACCACCTAGAGGTAATTCAGCAAGTATCAGCCATGACTGAACCAGGCCCAAACCCACTGACAGACTTTTTCCAGAATCTATTTGGGGGGTGGGGTTCCATCCTAATGAATATTCTGATTGCCATTTGTGTGGGTATACTCCTAATAGGAGCATGTGTTTGCTGTGGAATTCCCTGCATGAAAAGATTAATCAAAGATTTTATTGATGTATCTGTTACTGAAACTTTGTACCAAGATATTGAGATTGAGAGATTGATCTCAGATGACATTTTTTCTGAAGTATAGATTAAATGACTCATCTAGCTGAAAATCCAAAGTGGAAGAAGTTGGGAGATGTAATGACACTATGTGTACTTCAAAATAGAATAAAAAGTATTTATAGGGGGGAAAATGTTAGAAAAATGTGTATTTGAATATATGAGAAATGCTAGTTTAAAAAGCAAAGTAGTATATAATGCATTTTATTCTATTAATCATATAGTAGAGAGGATTAATTCATGTTTAAATGTAAAGTAGTTTTGAAACTGCAGTGTGACTTGAAGCAAGGCTGACCTTGAACCCTGGCAGATGCTAGCTTAGCAAGTTTTAATGTTTATGCTTTTCACAAGTGATTATCTGCTGGGTCAGCAAATTAAATGTGTGAAATAATGAAATCTTCTGCTCTTTCCTGCTGGGATGATTTGGCCTTGTATATGTATTACTGAGATATCACGCAGCTGTGTGAGAAAGTGTAACAGAGAACAAAGATGTGTATTAAACGACTGAATTTGCTATTGTATTTGAACTGATATGAAACCTTGAAGAAGTAACTTTACAGAGAGACATTATGTCTGACCAGGTGGATAGCAAGGCCGTATTGTTACATTAGGAAAACTTTTTTAAAATATACAGCATCAGCAGATTTAATGAATAGAAGACTGTAAGCTAAAGTGATGTAGATGCCCTGTGACATACCACATCAGTAAGGTGGGCACAGCTTGAATGTTAAACCTATATAAAATTGTGTGCTTCCTGTTTCATGTCAGACAAAATTCTGTACATGTACGTTTTTTGCCTCCTGGTGTACACTAGTAAACTTTTGAATCTGAACCTCCTGTGTATTGAATTCTTAATTTTATTTAACAGAGCATAAAGTTGATTTGGAAGTAAAATTGGTGAGTAAGTTAGGGTCTAGATGTTGTGGGTGTTGTGGTAGTGATAAATGTTGTGCTTGATTTCTAGGAGGTTTGGTGGTTGAAATATGTGTTATGGTTGAATGAAGTGATGTAATAGGATAATTTGGGGTAGGAATTGATAAGATATGGTTCTATTACAATTTCTCCAGCCCACCTGGAGGGCATCATTTTTATAAAAACATACAACTCCTTTTTGTGTGACAGGTGAACTAGAAGTAGAAGTCTGAGAGTCCTAGGGGTGGTTGGGAAAGGGGGTTGGGGAGCGAAGTGAGCAGAGCGAACGGAGCGGGTTAGCACTGCTGTGGAAGAGGCACGGTGAGAGAAGAAAAAGAAAAACAATCAGATAAAGGCTTTTCAGCAAGGCAGAGCTCTTTAGTGTCTAGAAATAGTGGATATGATTTAACATTTTATGCACAGAGCTCTGAAGGAATCTACTAGCAGGAACAGAACAAAATATAAGACTAGAGAGGGGGAAGTATAGTTACAGGGCTATTTGTTAGGATGGAGAGCTAAGTGGGGAAGTAGAGTAGATGAGAGTTAGTGTGGCTAGAAAGTACAGAATGAGGGGAATGTACACATAGAGGTGAGAGGTGGGGAGAGGCTATGTGGCAGTAAGAAGACAGAGTAAGGAGAGAGAACAGAAAGTGATCAGGAGTAGGGGTTAGACTAGTAGTAGCTTGAGAGGGGAGATAGGAGCTTGAGAGGGGAGATAGGGGCTAAAGTGGTCAGGGCTAATCAAGTGATACTTACGTAGGTAACAAGGAATGAGTCTGGACAGGTAGTGAGTGAGGAGGGGGTAAGAGGTGGGGTGTACAGAGATGTGTTGTGGCTGACCAGGTACCTTACAATGTAGATACTCACTAATAGGCTAGGAGGACAGCTTAAAATCTATATACTTAACACATACTTTGCTCTGTTTTAATAGCACAGTTGCTGGAGAGGATTCCGTGGACTTCAGTAATCAAGGGAAGTGGGTATTCCTCTTTTTAGGTGGTGTAGGTTTTATTTTAAACCATATATATGGTTTCAGGGACCTGTAAAATAAATATGGAAAAGAGTAAGATGGTGAGTTGGTGAATAGCTGTATATTCAAAACAGACAGTAGTGATAGGGGTGAAGGAAAGGGGTAGTAGGCAAGGAAGAAGGATTTTCAGGTAGGCAGGATAGAAAGCTGCCATAATCGCCCTTCCAGAGAAAGATCAAGTCATCTATGTATCACTTATAGAACAAAATATTGTCTAAAAAAGGTAAAACATAGAGAAATCTTTCCTGGTGTTCCTCCATTTTTCTAGCTATGTCTTCAGCCACTGTATAGGACAGAAAACATAAAAAAGAAGTATAATGAGAAATTGTTTTGTTTGGATGATCCCTGGTATTGTAATGGCTAGTGATGGGTCACTATACTTACACAACTCGGAGTATCACCATTTCCAAATTCTGCCTCCCATTGACTTAGGAGGTCCTGGTTGTATCTCTTCGTGTCATCACAATGGTGATCACATTGTTTACCAGTGTGTGGAATGCACATTGCACAGCAGGCAGCCTTGACCAAGCCATCCAAGCCTCAGCCTATAACGGAGACCCAGTATAGTCCTTTTGCAAAAGCAAATAGCTGTAGCACTTTACAAGGAGTGACACAAAGATTCTGGACTCCTCTTGACACCACCTTTAGGCTCTAAATGGAGCAACACCCTCACCTTTGCCTGCCATATTTTCTTAAGGATACCTAGAAATATAGTAGTCAATTGGCTCACAACTCTGAGTTCACATATACCAGCCTATACACAATGACAGACAACTTTGCCAACATTATTTGAGCAATTGAAGGCACAAAAATGGCCTGGCAAAGAAATTGGTTATGATTCCTTCAAAATACACTGCAGGTGTGAAAAATGGAAGGATTCTTGGCCATGTGAGATGCTCACTGTATTTACACACCATCCACTGTGAACTCCTCAAATATTTTTGATGATAATACTGGAAAATATTAAGATACAACCAAACACCCTAATACTGGGTGATTTCAACTACCCTGCCATTAACTGGGAAAACTACTCGTGTACCAACACCTTTGCCCAACGGTTCTTGGAATTCATAAATTCCAATGCCTTGGATCAACGAATCCATAGTCCTACCAGTGGCTCCAATATCCTAGACTTGGTAATTACCAACATGGGAAATCGATGCTCCACACCTATGGTCACCCCCTCACCCTTAACATCCACATCCCACCCCCACTCCCCAGTAAGGAAACCTCCATAAAAAACTTCTCCAAAGCCAACTTCATGCTACTCAAGTCAGAAATGACAAACTTCATGGCACCCATGCAGATGGGAACTGAAAGTTTGACTGCTGAGTCCTACATTAAGGCACTGTATGAGCACATCCACTCATGCATGAATTGTGCCATCCCAAATAGAACCAAGATGCTCTCCTCCAAAAAAAGAAAGCCAATCTGGTGGTCCACTGGTATAAACAAACTTTACAACAAAAGGAAGAAACTGTTGCAGAAAAGAGGAAAATCCCACAATGGAAAAAATTCCCTTACCAGCCTCAGTAAGAAGCTGAGATCCCTCGTAAAATCCTCCAAAGCTAGTTACGAAAATAAATTGCCAAAGATTCCAAAGACAACCATAAGGTATTATGTTACTATGTCAAGAATCTAAATGGCAATGCTCAGATCTGCTTTAAGCTAAAACAGAATGGCATTAAATATACTGATCCCAAGGATATCGCCAATATCCTGGCAGATCGGTTCAGTGCCAAATTCATCCCCCCTCACCCCCTAAATGGCCCATCTCAATACCGGAAGATTGCCAAATTTTGGTAATAATGGCTACACAGGTAAAAAATGCACTCTCCAAAGTTAAGAATACAGCATCCATGGGACCAGATGACATCCCAGGCTGTGTACTACATGAACTACAAAATGAACTGACACCTCACCTAAGTGTCATGTTTAATCATACCCTCACATCAGGCTTCGTGCCCACTGAGTGGCACACAGCTACAGTTATCCCACTCCACAAGAGGGATCCAGCTTGGATCCCGGGAACTACTGCCCCATCAGTCTGATGAGCCTGATCTGCAAGGCCATGGAACGTATTATCATGGAACTTATAAACAAGGATTGGGTTTGTGAAGGGCTGGTCTTGTCGCCTGAACCTGATTGACTTCTTTGAATCAGTCTCCAGAACTGTGGATGAGGGTAAGGCAGTCCACATAGCCTATCTGGACCTCGTCAAGGCCTTTGACACCATCCCTCACTCTGGAATCATAGATAAACTTACTAAGCTGGGCATTAATCCCTACGTCACTCGATGGGTTGCCAACTGGCTTAGTGACAGAACCCACGCTGTAAAAGTAGCTGACTCCAAATCTAGCTCCAGACAAGTGACAAGTGGAGTACCTCAGGGTTCAGTCCTGGGACCGCTCTTGTTTGGCATCTACTTCTCTGAAGTACAGGCCAACACTAAGGGACTCTGGCTAACAAAGTTCGTAGATGACCACAAACTGGGAGCCATTATTGAATCCCCAAATGATGTGGATACTTTACAAAAGGGCCTTACAGAAACAAATGCTTGGTGCCAGAGCCATGGGCTCAAGCTCAACGCCAAGAAATGTATAGTTATCCCCTTTGGGAAAAAACATGTACCCGTGAATTATCACATAGGTGGCAGTACACTAAACACTGAAAGTGTGATAATAGATGGACACAGGTGGACAGTGGTCTCACCTTCAATAACCACATCACCACAACAGTCAGGAAATCCTTCTATGTGGCACACCTCATCACTAAGGGCTTTTCATCCAGAAAAAAAGAGGTCATTGTCCCACTGTACTCATCCCTCATTAGACCCATTATAGAATACAATGCCCCATTTGGTATGTACCTCTCAAGACATCTGCAACAACTGGAAAGGCCGCAGAAATATCTCACTAAATGAATCACAGGCCTAACGAAGATGCCTTATGCTGACCGCCTTAAAAACTCTAGCTATACTCTGTCGCATATCGTCTACTTAGAGGCGATCTCTGCTTAACATACAAGGCCATGTCAAACCCAGAGCTGTTGGACATGTTCCACTTAAAGAAATCCCGATCCCTCAGAGCCACATGCTCCAGGGATCTAAACCTTGTCATCACAATAAACAAAACATGCTGCAGGGATAGTTTCCTGACCCAGAGACTGCCCATACAATGTCAAGCAGAATGCCTCCTTGGCCCTCTTCAAAAGGAACCTTGATGACTGGATGGGAGAAAGGAAATTCACCCCGGGGATCATGTCAGTCACCCTGCTAGACAGTGGCCCAGAGAAGTAAATAGTGTGGGAAGAAATTGCCAGGGAATTGTTATGGCTAGGCTTGTATAGGCCCTAGGGTTGATAGCCTAGTACCAACCTATGAACCTATGAACCTATAATGGTATCTGAATTGCATTTCAAAGGATATACTGTTAGATGTAAACATACTGTCTGTTATGGTGCATGGTAAACATACATACAGTCTTCTGACAAACTGATATGACATGACATAAAATCTATGATGTTGGTAATAATCAGTGTTAGTAAGAGATAACATTATATAAATGGTGTCAAAATGGGTTTGTGAGACATACTAATTACAAACTTTGACTGATAACACTTTGTAATTGAACCCATAACTAAAACGAAGGCTAAACTGTGGAATGTTTATTAACTGTTAATGCCACAGGAGAACTAATATTTTGTGCTATTAAACGGAGGTGTAACAGTTCTAACTTTGACAAACCTCTAAGTGTTTCACTTGTTATGTTACTAGAACTATATGTAAAAAACAGTATTTATTTCTGTAAATTAATTTCATTTACATTGAGTTAAATGAGCGAAGTAAAACATATTGGGTTAAGTGATATACCTACTTTACATGTCATTCTGTCTTACACACCTAATAATGATGTATGTGTTTAGTCATATTTTTTTTTTTGCAAAAACTATAGTGAAGATGATACATATGCATCATGATACAGATTAGTTTTGTCCTACTGATGATGTGTTGTTGCAATAGTAATCCTGCTCAGTACGAGAGGAACCGCAGGTTCAAACATTTGGTGTATGTGCTTGGCTGAAGAGCCAATGGTGCGAAGCTACCATCTGTGGAATTATGTCTGAATGCCTCTAAGTCTAATGATAACACAGCACCATGGATCTCAGGATAGCCAGCTGCAAGGTTGGTGAGTAGCACCGCTCATCACTGGTTTGGAGCATGGACAGAAGGGGGCTGCCTCTCTCCAGCAGTGCACCACACATTCGTGGGGAAGTAGGTGCTAAATCATTTGTAGATTACCTGATTCTGTCATGCAAATTAATTTCAATTTTAATTTTAATGAGCTATGTAAAACATGCTGGGTTACGTGCTATACATACTTTACATGGCATACTGTCTTATGCACCTAATAATGATGTCTGTGTTTAGTCATATTTTTTTTTGCAAAAACTATTGTGAAGATGACACATATGGAATTGTTTAAATTAACTATAATCATTGTTTTGCTTAAGATACCTGACTGATTATTGATGATTTATTTAACAATGATTACACAGAGTTTTATTGCAAACTTCATTTTTCTAATTGTCAGTTGTACTTGATGTTAACTTCCTATCAAAAAGACTGTGACAATACTTGTTTGGACACCATCAGCAAAATTAACTGTAAACTAGATCTGAACCTTGCATTACTTCTGCTGTTAGTAAAGACATACTGCATTAACACCTTGAGCCAGAGAGAAAGGTATTTGACAGGTGTATTTTCGTCATTCAGTACTGTCTAGAGAGCTGATGGAAGCACACTGGCACCAGTTTAATTTGTGATACTGATGCCAGCCCAAATCAAATTATTGAGTTTTTGTCTTCAGAGGTGAACCTTCTCTCACTGCTAGTGACTACTCAAAGTTAACAAAGCACAATGATGCTAAGCATTGCACAAGGGTAGAAGAATATATATATATATAAATACTCTGCATAAATGGGTCTACTTCTCTTGTTCAAAATTACACTCCTCTGAACAAGAGAAGACTGAAACCCACTTTAGCAAAAGTGCACTTTTGGGGAACTCACTTTACTGAGCTTGGACTCCGATTTCACACTTAGTAACAAGGGTCCAGTCCAGCAAAGAAAAACACATTTTAGCAAGGGGACATGCTCCTCTGCACCCCCCCATGTGGGGGGCTGCACCCCCCCACCACTGTTACTTACATATACTAACTCCAAGATCACACTTCACTGGGGAAAAGGTATATTTCCTTGTCCCCACTGTTCTGTGGCTTGTTAATGTGAGTTTCGCGAAAGTGCACTTCTAGTAAAGTGGGTCTCAGTCTTCTCTTGTTTGGAGAAGTGCAATTTCAAATAAGAAAAGTAGATCAATATATATATATATATGTGTGTGTGTGTGTGTGTGTGTATGTATAGGTATGTATGTATAGATTTGAATCCAGCACCTATCACATTACTCTGACACATTCAATCTTTTAACAGTGTTTTGCACATGCTAACTTACATTTCTGTTACACATCACCATACCTTCATGTAATTACAATTCTTGAGAAAGGGACCACACAGGAGATGACATAAGCTCATTGTGTACACAGAATATGCAAGTGAGAAGCGCATGTTTCTAAAAGGCAATGTATTACTGTCATGATTACTACTTAGGGCATATTATAAATATTCTGGATTAATTATCCACATTTCTGCATTCATTATGTCACTGATTTTATTTCCTCAAAATTTAGTAAATGTCATTTTTGTTGCATCATGCATATAAAAATGTGCTAAAACTAATAAGAGCATTTCATGTTCCAAGAAGAAAACATTTGTGTAACTGTGGGGAGTACATTCACAAGGTGAAATCAAACCCTGCATTATTGTTATTACTCATATGTCTATGCGTCAACACATTAAGGCACATAGAGATTTACATAACAGATGTTTTTGGACAATCATTACTAAATATTGTTTAAATTATACATATGCAAGTGTACTTAAGAATGATCATTGTTATGCTTACAATTCACACAGAGTATATTTATTTATAATACTAATAATATTAAGAATATTTGTAACACAATTTATTTAGAATTCAGTAAAACAGAGCTGTGTTGCAAATTTTGTGGTACAACTTGACAGTTTTACTTAATGTTCAGTCCCAAATAACCCCTCCCCATTAATAATCTCTGTAATCTAGATTTGACTTTTGCATTACCTCTGCTGTTACTCAGACCTTGATGCATTAACACTTTGAGCTATGGAACAAATTACATAGAAGGTATATCTTCTTCACTCAGTACTGTCCAGAGTACTGATGGAAGCACACTGGTGTCAGTTCAATTTGTGCTATTAATGGGAAGACAAATTAAAGTTCTGAGGATTTGCTTTGGGAAGTGAGCTGTCCTTGACTGCTATACCAAGCTGTGTGCAATAGCAGAAGTAAAAAATGTGTCTGTGTGATGATTTTTCAACACTGTGGTCTTCTTCAGTGAAAACGTTGACATTAATGATCTTTGCTTTCATAAAAACCTCACCCACTCTAAATCTGAAATTTGAAACTGTGGCATTACCATGAAATATTGAAAAGATTAAGAGTATTTGCCACATATTGAGAATTATTTATACAGAAACAAGTGGAGCACATATATTAAATATATGACTTTGTAACTCTTTACATTGATGGAGCAATGTACTCATTTCTGAAAGCTGTCCTTTGTCATTTCACAGTAGATAGCCAGATGAATGCAATATTTGCACCTTTTAACATAAGCAATCATGACAATGTAAGAGCAAGTGTATACAATAAAATACAAGAATGTGCTCTTTTCTTTTTTGAGCAGTACTGACTCTTTTTATGTTTGTAGAGTGACAGAATTATGATTTGCATTTATTTAGAAAGTTATTGTTTGTATGTTTAAGTTTTATGTATGTCATACAATTTACATACACTTTGTACTCAGAGGCACATTTACCTCTTAAGCATATATTCTGATGTATGGTATAAAGTCAATATCATCTCAAAACATCATCTGCTAAATGCATTATCCCTGACACACACTTTGTAAGTGTTTGTAAAAATGGCAAAAGTATAAAACACTTAATTATCCATGCACTGCTGGTAATTATTCTCACTTGCAAGCCATTAACAACCCCACTTTTCAATACTCTCTGTTGTACTGCTACTGTGTGTGCACGGCATCATGTAGGTCAACACACTATGTTTACCTGCCCATCACTTTGAGCAGATTGATTCATGAATGATATTGAGCTGACACCTGATATATATATTCACTGTGTCCAGAAGAGTTAACCTTCACAACCTGGGTTTAAAGAACTTGTACTAAAGCAGGGAAGAATTCACTAATCTCATATAATAATTTTTGACTGAGTTAAACTGCTGCAATTGCATTACTTGTGGCAAACTTTACTTCAAATCCTGTCAATGTATGTGATGTTTCTTTAGAAGTAATAGTTAAAAAGTTGTGATGTTATTATTTTTTTCTGATAAAATTGAGTGATGTCTGCACTTTGTCTATTTGTGTTGGTATAAAACATACAGCAGTTCTTACTGGAAAGATCCTCATTTAATGTTAAATGCCTTTATAGCAACATTTTTCTGAGGATGTAAACATATTTAAGTACATTGTTATATTAAGAGTAGCAATATAAGTTACATTTTTGACAAAAAAACTGTTAAGCCTGTTGTATATATGCCTGACATAAACAAACACTATTCCATTAGAATGTTATGTCCTTGACAAATGTGTTTGCTTGTGCAGGCTGTGGAAAATGGATTTTTCATATGCAGAATTCATTTTCCCTACTTGAATGAGTGTTGTGTACAATTTGGAAATTCATTTTAGTAAGGGGGTTTTAACATTTCTTTCTAGAAGAAAATCATTGATGTGTATTTGCATAACAAAATATGTGTTCTGCCCACTTGCCCACAACACATTTTTAATAGACATATGAATATAGGAAGCAAAGGCTTTGGTAGAATTTTCATTTCAAACACTTGATTCCTTGTTAGTGCTACTGTACATTCTAGAGTTACACATTTCTTCATCCTTGGTCAGGTTTGTCATTGTATTGATTTGGGGAAGGAGATTTACACCTTGGTATTAGATGTGTTTATTCATAAAGATCAGTTATGCACAATTTGTAATGATGCCTGCATAAATACATATTTGTTTTTTTTTTGCCTGTTACTACTTCTTTTTCTGATACATATATATTTTGATTGTTTGTGTTTTTTTTTACTCCTATATAGGGATATGGCCTCCAAATATCTGACCCATGTAAACTTGCATTCTCAGATGCTGAGAATGGAGTTATAGTGCAGGGCCTCCATCAGCAGTGATCACACCTCTTGAAACTCATAGTTGATAAGCCCTTTCATGACTGTATCTGGTAGAAGGTAGATGATGATTCAATGCTATGGGTTGCCATGGTCATAAGTATGGCCAAATCAGATATCAGACCAGTGGCATGCTCACCAAGGCAAAAAAAAAAAAGACCAGTGTTTATAGCATGGGAACAGAAGACTACTGGTGGTGTTCCTACTAACAAACCACCTCTCACAAACGTAGAAGAGTTCCTGAAGACTGAAAGGGATCCAGGCAGCTCAACAGCATTTCCCAGCATCATGCTGGACATAGGTGCAGTGGTGGAAGATGACCAAAGGCTGTCTACTGCTGATGCTTCAGGTATGCCATTCATAACTATATATATATATATATATATATATATATATATATATATAGAGAGAGAGAGAGAGAGAGAAAGAGAGGAGAAAGAGAATAGAGACATAATTGTATAAGATCTTATTTGGACTTATAACTAGGGGAGTTTTGGAGTTCATGTGCCATCTTCGTTTTAATGTTTATTGTCTCTCTATCCATCTCCATTCTGTCTGGGCACATCTGGTAATAAGATTCCATGGCTACCTGCAAATAAGATTGACTTAACTTTTTTAACTTGCATTAATTTATATGGTTTCTCTTGACGTCTACCTTATTTCCTTTTTTAACTGCACTTGCATCTATTATTGTTTAACTCAGGGTTACGTAGCATACGTTTGATAGATTTTTCTTTTATTTCATTTTTTGTGTGTTTTGTTACTTTAATCACAGGTGAGCCTGCCACCAGCACTGTGGTGCTCTTACCATTCAATGTCAGAGTATTACTAGCATCTGATGATGATAGCAGTTATGAAGAGGCACAGTCTGTAGTTGCAGAGTGTCAGTCTGACACTGAAGCTGTGGTTCCCACATCCCCTGAGCAGAGTTTAGACACAGACAGTATGCCTATGCATTCCCTGACACAGAATCATCTGAGCTAGAACAGGCTGAGTGTTGCATAGTTGATTGAAATAGTGTAGTTACTCCAGTTGCAGAGCCGGCAGAGCCTATTGTAGCCATTGTGAGGATGAAGTACTACACAGAGGTGTTGGTAGAGATCCATGGAAGAGGCATGCTTTCCACAAGCCTTCTGATGCTGGTGTATTAGTAGGTGCCGCACAACATATGTAAAGGACCATCATGGAGACGCAGGCATGTTTCACCAGGTCCTTGTAAGAGATGGAGTACTCTATGTAAAGCACTGTGATGTGCAAGACTACCTGAACCTTGTCAATGATTCCTTGGACAGGATGACTGACACACTGGATCATGCACTCTCTATAATGGAACTTCTGCTGGAGGAGGCTCAGTAAACACATAGCTGCAGAGTCACTACATCACCAAGTGTTGACTTGTCATGGCCATGCCAGATTGAGGTGTCCAAATCCACATGTGGTGGACCATGTGGTCATGATCATGGATGTAGTTGAGATGAGAGCTTGTCCAGTAGACATTGTTCGCATCCAGGTCGCACCCTGACTTTTAGCTAGGGTCATGGAAGTAGCAGTACAACTCCTAGCAGAGGTAGTTCATGTGGTTGGGGTTAGGGATAGTGAAATGAATCCTCTACCATGCACAACTCACACCTATCCAGGATGCCAGGGTGTAATGCTATCACAAGCGCTTTGATTATGTTCCTGCAGATCTACATGGTACAACTCATAGTGTTCATACCACCTCACACACACTCATGTATATAAACATTAATATTGAATAAAATAAAACCTTCCACACACCCAATCAATTACAGACCCATAGGTCTGACCAGCCTTATATGCAAAATAATGGAAAGACATATCAATCAATCTAGACACAGGGAACCTACAAAGACTAGACACATCTCAGGTTGTTTTTTGTCAAGGGCAGGTCATGCTTACTCAACCTATTGGATTATTTTTTGAAAAGGTCACCAAAACAATGGATGAAGGCAAAATGATACATACCACATACCCTGACCTGGCCAAAGGTTTTGACACAGTTCTCCACTCAGGCATATAGAAACAGTAAATAAACTGGGAATAAATCCATATGTCACCTGCTGGATTGCCAACTGGCTCATAATTAGGATGTAGGGAATCAAAATAGGGGAAGTTACTCCCACAAAGAGACTAGTCACCAGTGGAGTCTCCAAAGGTTCTGTGCTGGGACTTCTCCTGTTTGGTATCTACTTTTTTTAAATAAAAGCCAGTACTAAAAAGTTCTGGCTGATTAAGTTTGCAGATAACTGCATACTTCTAGCTTGCAGTTATCTGCAAACTTAATCAGCCAGAACTTTTTAATCACTGAATCCCCAAATGACTTAACTATCCTGCAGGTAGGTTTATCTCAAATAAATAACTGGTGCTAAAATCATAGGCTGAAAGTAAATGTCAAAAAATGCATTATTGTATCCTTTGGGAAATCATCTATCCCAGAGAACTACCACATTGACAACACATCCCTAAGAGTTGACCCAGTTGTTCAGGATTTGGAACTTATCTGGACAGTAACCTAACTTTTGACCAACATGTGTCTATTGTTGTAAGAAAGTCCTCTAATATTGCACATCTTGTAAACAAAGAGATTGTGTCTAGATCTAAGGAAGTCATTATCCCCTTTTACTCAGCCCTCATTAGGCCAATCACTGAATATAATGCCTCCTTTGTCATTTATCTGACCAGACACATGTGACAACTGGAACACCCACAAAGACACCTTACCAAAAAATCTAAACAGCATGCCTTACATGGAGAAACTCAAGGTCCTGTCATTATACTTGGATCAAACAGACTGTTAAGAGGTGACCTGTTTCTAGCATACAAGACATTCTTCAACCCATTACTGATGAATTTACTGCACATTAGCAAGTCACATGACATTAGAAATACTTACTATAAGGAGCTAAACCTCTTCTGCAACATCAACAGAATGGTTTGGGTGGACAGGTATATCTTGCAGAGGATTCCACTGCTGTGGAATAGACTCCTAATCCCCATAAAACAAAGTAAATCCCAGTCCATTTTAAAGTGCAACCTAGATCTATGGATGGGAAACAGAAAGGTTATCCCAGGACTGCCCCCTGTACTACTAATGGACAGAGGCAGCTACTAAATGCTTTATCCCATGGATGGGTCTCCTCATATTATCTATGATATGATCCCAGTTATTCTCATTAGGGGTAATAAATAATTATCGACTATAGAATGGTTGAGGCCAATCTATAACCAAATGAGTTAGGTTATTTGGAGCAAAAAAAGGGGAACTTGATAGGCTTAAATTGGCCTGCAAGGCAGCTAGCCTACTGCTTACCCGTGCACCTATGAATCTATAAATAATTTACATTTACATTTGTTGCTACTTGTCCTGACAATGCATACTTGCTGTTAACCTGATTCCTCACTGAAACACACACACACACACACACACACACACACACACACACACACACACACACACACACACACACACACACACACACACTTCATTGCTGTCAGGTTTGCAAGTGTTGATGACTGTCTCCTGGCCTTTGCACATCTCTTTGTGATTTAGGTTGCCTATATCTGATGCACAGAGTGGATAGTTAATGCTTGCTTAAATCAAAAGTACTGTGGTGAGCTGCACTTTCTTTTTTATTCTCAAGTTCAAATGATTGTTTTGTATGTATGAACCTCACTAAATTTGTAGTAGTACTTTTAGTAATGCAGTCATGCTAGTTAAGAATTAATGTTTGCTCAACACCTTCTGCAAATAATATTAAGATTGCCCTGGTCACTGTAGGGGTGTCTAAGGTGGGCAATTTTTATGCGAGATTCATAGTACTGGGCAGGCCTAGTATATATGTTTGGTCAATACATATTTCTTAAATTACTCAGTTTGTATGGCATATTCCCTAATTTTTGTTTTGTGTATTAATGTTATATTTTTAATTTCTTAATATGAAATCATTCTAACTTAAAGCAAAAGGTAAAAACAACATTACTGAAAAATACTTAAAATCTTTTTAACAACAGATGTTTCCAACAGTTCTTGAAACATTTAATTTGGTTTGGTGTGTTCAGGCTTTACTTTTAGTAATCCCTTTCATCAACACTAATCCTTTTAGTCAGTCCTTTCTTACAGGTGTGATACAGATTAACACAGCATAAGAACCATCCAGTGTATTTATAATGCTGGTATACCATTGTATAAATGGGAATTGTGCTATGCTGCTAGTGCTATGCTCACTTGCACCTGATTTATGTGCAGTAGACAAAGATCATGTAAAGTCCAGACCTCTGTTAAGATAATTATTATCATCTATTCTTTTTATATTATAATGCCATTTGAAACGTATTTTACTTTGTTTTATTGTTATAGTTTTTTATTATGTTTTTGAATGTTATATGGTATTTTAATGCAAAGTTTTTAGTCATGTGATCAATATGGGGGTTAGTCATATGATATGTTAATGTGCATATAAAAGGAAGTGTTCATGTCTGTTTGTTAAGCACCTGATGAAGCAGTTTGTGAAAGCGCTTGTGCAGCTTATTCAGTGAATAAAACGTGAATTTTAACACTGGAGTGTGGAGCCTTACCTGAGTCCACTTGTTGGTTTTTATTATTTGGAATTTGTGTTTATTTGGACACAGGTACCTGGTTGCTGGTGGTGTTTTTTGTTCTTGTTGGGTTTGTCAAAGTTTTTTACCCACCTTCATACCAGGATAATGACTGAAAGCAATAGCATTAATGAGATTATTGAATTGGATTATGTTCCTATTGAACAGAGAACTGTTGGCTCTAAAATGAACTGTTTTTAAAGAACATTGTTGAAACAGCTAATCCCTTGCTTAATTGTGTTTATGATGAAATCCAGCCAAAAGCACCTGCAGTGGATGTTATAGCACTTAAAGGCTCACTTTTTGCTTTAGAGAAAGACTTGTATAAGTTCAAGCAGTATCAATACCAAAAGTTCCACCTTGAAGTCTGTCTGAAAGAAGGCATCATACCTAGAGGTTTACAAATTTTGAAAATGCCAGTGTACACCAACTGCAAAAGCCTTTTACTGTCAGAATGAAAAAAAGTTAATATTAATGCTAGCCTCAGCTATTTAAAATTGGTGATTACTGCAGCAGATAGGAATTAGAAGCTCTGTCTGCTTCCATTAGACATTGTTACTCTGAGCTACTTAAACTTTATGAGGCAACTCTATTAGATAAATATTTAATAGACATCATGGACTCTTTATTGGCTCAAGAAAGGAAATTACAAAAGATCAAAATGAAGAAAATTATATGTGATCGATGAAATTTTTTACAAGGCAATGTTTTTACATGGCCCAAATTCACTGAGAATGGAAATCGGGTATCCAATAGTGGCGATGTAACCACGGATACAGATTCTGTGCCCACACCTGCCATGTCCAATAGAGAAGCAGAATTAAGTGTCAGCAATGATGTAGAACCAATTGTTACAAAGCAGCCTGAATGAACCATTGAATTGGGGGCCAGGAAGAAGACTGTTCAAGTTACGGCACAAGTACACAGGTCGTTTGCTGAGGTTAGTACGCCTGACAACTTAATTGTTCTTAAGGTTTGGATTTTGTACAAAGGGGTTCTACAGTCCCTTTAGAACAACACAATCTGAAATTTCCTTTACCGGTGAAAGAGCAGAAACCACAAATACAACAAAGGGGCCGGAGTTTCAGCAGAGGCAAATGCAAGTATGAAGGCAATGCAATGAGCCCCTACAACATAAAGAAGGCCTTTTTCAACATGAAAAAGGCTCAGTATGGAACTTATCAAAACACAGTTTGACTGTACATGAAAATAATGTATTAAAGAAGGGTTTGTCCTTCATACCAACAGGTATGTCAAATTTCACTGATGTCGTGTTTGATATAAAGATGTTTGCATGTAATTTAATGTTAAAGCTTATATTCAAAGACACTGACAATGCACAAACAACTAGTTTTAATGTTTTTAGGAAACCTAGTTTGTATATTCCTGCCATGAATCCCCTAGTCAATGCGTTTGAAAAGCTATGCATAGAAGATGTATATAATTTGAATCTAAATAGTGAAAATTTGTATAATAGCAGGAGAAGTTTTAATTTAAGTAAAGAAGAGAGTAAAGCTTTGCATGATCTTGAAAAGAATGCTGATATCATAATAAGACCCGCCGATAAAGGGGGACCTATTGCTGTGCTCGATAGAGTCTGGTATGATGGAAATATGCTTCATATGTTGAACAATACTGAAATTTATGTTAGGATTAGTCAAGATGATGTTCGCAAACTGATAGCTAAAGTGAATGCTATGTTGCATGAATTGTTTAAGACACTGATAGATAATGGGTTATTGAAATATTTTTTGGTCCAGAATCCCACAATACCATCAATACAAGGGTTACCAAAGCTACATAGGTTCATAGATAGGTACTAGGCTATCTGTCTGAGGGCATTTATAAGCCTAGCTAGAGTGTGTCGGCTTTTGCCACCCCATTGATTAATTAATTGATCCTCTGTCAAGTAGAGCCAATTAAGTGATCCCAGGGTGTATTTTCTGTTACCCATCCACTCATCAAGGTTTATCTTGAAGAGTGTTAGTGAGGTGCTCTGCCTGATGTAGTTTGGAATTTTGTTCCAAAGCATGGGGAGTCTCTGTGATAGGAGTTTATCCCTCCAGCATGTTCTATTTATTGTTGTGGCGAGGTTTAGCTCACTAGAGCACGTAAAGACTCATTTTAATCCTCCGATGAGGCCTATTGTTTCCAGTAAAAACTGGTGCACAAAACCAGTGTCAATTTTTGTAAAGAAATGTTTGAGGCCAGTCTTAAGCTCTGTTGATCATGTTTTGAGAGACATGGAGCATTTCCTTAAAGATCTGTACATGTTTACTGGTACTATGGAAAACAAAGATGATATTCTGTTTGCCACTATGGATGTAGTTTCATTATTTATAGTTATTCCTAATAGTAGAGGTATAATGAATACTGAATGTTTTTTGAGGAAGTTTTCTACCTATACAGAAGATATAATAGAGTTGATTTGTAGCTTATTGAATATAGTGCTTGAGCACAATGTCTTTCTATTTGGGGAGACAGTTTTTAGACAACATAATGGCATAGCTATGGGCACTTCATGTGCCAATAGCTACGCCAATGCAGTTATGGTTTCCTGGCTGTTAGAACATCTGTTAAATGGACCATATGAGCACATGTTTTGTTTTTCAGGAGATTTGTAGATGATCCCTTTATTGCATGGGATGGGGGAGTCAGTAGATTTTTAGAATTTTTGAAATACTTCAATGAGAGCACAGAGTTTTTAAGGTTTACATTTAAGTTCTCTGATCGAGAGATTCATTTCTTAGATGTAGCTATTAAGAAGGATGATACAGCAGAAATCTATACTACATTATATAGAAAAAGTTGTCATGTTAACCATCTACTGCAGAAAGATAGTATGCACCCACCATATATCTTTAAAAATGTGGTACTCAACCAGATCTTTAGATCATCAAGACTGAATGCAAGAGAAGTAGATTTCTTACAACAACTTGAGACAGTCACTGGAGAATTAAGAGAGAGGGGTTATAGTGATACTATAATACAGACTAACATAGCACTAGAGCTAAACCCTATTATTCGAATGGTTGTAGCTTGAGGCAGGAGGACACTCAAAAAAGTGAAAATAGGTTAAAGGTATCATTATACTATACCAGTGATGCCTCTAGATATACGGATATAATAGATATATGGATATAATCCGCAGACAATGGAATATTCTGACCATTGACCAAGAGATAGCCACAGTTATAGATAGTGAACCTAAGTTCCTTTTTAGGAACAAAAAGTCTCTAAAGAGGTGTCTCTATTATTCTAGAGACAGGCCTATAGAGCATAACACTATAGGAACTTTACCATGCAGCAGTTGTTCCTTTTGTGGGGTAATGGACATTAGTTCTGAGTTTGATCATCCTGATCAGAAGAAAGTATTTAATTTTAAGGTAAGTGCCACATATGGAACAGAACACATAGTTTACCTTGCTCATTGTTGGACCTGTAGAAAGTTTTACATTGGCAAAATGGATAGATGTTTTAAAAATAGAATTCATGAGCATCTGTACCATATAAATAAGAAGAATAAAGTGAGTGCATTAGCAAAACATGTTATTAATGCAGATTTGATACATACATTTAGATTTATGACTATGGCTAGTGTGTATTTGAATGCCAGGGCAGGTGATGTTCATAATCAAACTGAGGAGTTAGAAGCTACCTGGATAGTCAGATTAAGGGGAGAAGCAGGACATGGATTAAATGACCACGTCCCCTAAGACTAAAATTAAAGTCCAGATCTCTGTTTAGATAATTATTATCATCTATTCTTTTTATATTATAATGCTATTTGAAATGTATTTTATTTTGTTTTATTGTTATAGTTTTTATTATGTTTTTGAATGTTGTATGATATTTTAATGCAAAGTTTTTAGTCATGTGATCAATATGGGGGTTAGTCATATGATATGTTAATGTGCATATAAAGGGAATTGTTCATGTCTGTTTGTTAAGCACCTAATGAAGCAGTTTGTGAAAGTGCTTGTGCAGCTTATTCAGTGAATAAAACGTGCATTTTAATGCTAGAGTGTGGAGCCTTACCCGAGTCCACTTGTTGGTTTTTATTATTGAGAATTTGTGTTTATTTGGGCACAGGTACCTGGTTGCTGGTGGTGTTTTTTGTTATTACTTAAAAATACTTAAAATCATTTTAATAACAGATGTCTCCAACAGTCCTTGAAACATTTCATTTTGTTTGGTGTGTTCAGGCTTTACCTTTAGTAATCCCTTTCATCAACACTAATACTTTTTAGTCAGTCCTTTTTTACAGGTGTGATACAGATTAACACAGCATAAGGAAACTCAGAGCTATAATATATAACATTAAGTATCCTGTTTTTTGTTTATTTTGTTCTTTATTTCTTTGTTATTTATAGCACTTTGTGTACTGTGTATTTTTCTAGCTAGTTTCACTGTGTGTGAGGTATTAACTGGAAATGGTCCACTTTTATTAAGCATCTGTTGGGTTGTTTGTTTCTGATAACTTGTTGCAGTTAAACTCTTTTTTATAGAGGATCCTTTAGCTGTTTAAATCTTTCATTTAAAGGCTCACTGCTGCTTTTCAGCTGTGAGAAACATTTCTGCAGTTTGTTTCCCACCCTCCCTCATTGTTGGTATAGTGTTTCTATAGTTGGTGGCTTTGCAGTTGCCCGCCCCTAGTGTAAATTTGATCTGGGATCCTCCTCCCAGTCTAGTGGCATTACCTCATTCTAACCAGTACAGGGAGAACATTTGAGAAGGCCAATCAGCTTAGTTTCTGCTACTCCTTTCTCTCTTTCCACTTAAAAAAAAAATGTTATCTGCTTTTACTGTATTTGTGTTTCTTCCTACTTTATTTTGCTTTTGCATCATCTTAAAAGTACTCAGTTGTATTTATTACTGCTTGGTGTAACTCATTCTAAGCCTTTTAGTTTAAGCACTTGGGCTTCAGACCAGTTGTTTTACATTAGGAAGGTTTGTGGCCTGCACTGTGGTGGCAGGACAGGTAGCTTACATCCTTCTAAGTTGGGAACTGCTGATTGAGGGCTCAGTGTCTGTTATTCTAAAAGTGTATTAGTTCTGGTTTAAGCACTTGGGCTTCAGGCCAGTTATTTTACATTAAGAGGGTTTGTGGTCTGCACTCTTGTGGGAGGAGAGGCTGGACTCTACCCTTCTGAGGTGGGAATTTCTGGTTAAAGGCTTACAGTGCCTGCATATTTGAACTGCTTCTTACTGAAATTGGTACACCTAGTTTGCTGTACCATAGACTAGATCCAGACCTGCTGAATCTAGCTTTGTTTGTATAACTTGAGCACTAATCCAGGCATTCTTTAAAGTATTCAATTGTATTTATTACTGCTTGGTAGTAACTTGATTAAAGCGTAGCTATCATTCTAAGTCTTTTGGATTAAGCACTTGGGCTTCAGACCAGTTGTTTTACATTAGGAAGGTTTGTGGCCTGCACTGTGGTGGTAGGACAGGTAGCTTACATCCTAAGTTGGGAACTGCTGATTGAGGGCTCAGTGTCTGTTATTGTAAAAGTGTATTAGTTCTGGTTTAAGCACTTGGGCTTCAGGCCAGTTATTTTACATTAAGAAGGTTCGTGGTCTGCACTCTTGTGGGAGGAGAGGCTGGACTCTGCCCTTCTGAGCTGGGAATTTCTGGTTAAAGGCTTATAGTGCCTGCATATTTGAACTGTTTCTTACTGAAATTGGTACACCTTGTTTGCTGTAGCATAGACTAGATCCAGGCCTGCTGAATCTAGCTTTGTTTGTATGCTTGTTCTTTATTTGCTTGTTATTTCCCTGAAACGCTAATTCCACCTAAAACGCGGCTCTTCAGCACTTCTGTGGATCCCTAGTGATATCTGCATTGCTTACTGTACTTATTTCCTTGTTTCACTTGAAGAAAGTTACTGTTTGTTGTTTTTGCATTTAAGTTACCTGTAACACATTGCATTTAAGTTACCTGGCACTTGCTCATTAAGTCAGCACTAAAAAATTAAAAACATAACACCCTCACAAACTCCCCTTGAGTACCTTGTCCCCCATTGGCTCTTTTTTTCAATTATAAAGGAATTCCCAGTACTATTCTAGCATGTCCAAAGGTCAGTTGTCAATCTCCTCTCCGGTCCAGCTGGTGAATCTGGGAATCTTGAGGCAATGTTACAACTACCTCATGTACCCAGACAACCCTCTCCTCCTCCCAACAAATTCCAACATGTGAGAGATGCAACCATATAGCCAAACTGGAGGCTAAGCTCTCTCAACACAGTACTGGCGTAACCAGTCAGGAGGAGAAGGAAACCACACTCACTATAATTCCAGTCTCACATAGACCTACCACGACAGCAAACCAAACACATAAACACACAAAAACATACTCAGAGGCTCTAAATAAAAATCTGCCTAAGCAGCAGAGACCTCCAAAGCAGACACCCAAGCAACTGCTATCCCAAAACAAAACACGTGCAACACATAGCTCACAAAGCCAGTGTGCCGAACAGTCACAGCCCTTAAGGCTAAACAACACACCTGATACACTTGTAATAGGTGACTCTATCGTCAGGCACACTGACGTCCCACTCACCAGGCTGAACAAGGAGAAGGTCACGGTGAGCTGCCTGTCGGGCGCTAGGATCCACCACATAACACAAGCACTCAGGTCACTCCAAGGCAAGTACAAATATGACTCAGTCATTGTCCATGCTGGTGTGAATGACCTGAGATGTACCTCTGTGGACTACATGAAAAGAGACATGGAGGAGCTCTCTGAGCATGTAGCCCAGGCCGGTATGACCCTGACCTTGAGTAGCATCTTACCCTCACCAAGAATGATGCCACAATATGAAGACAAGATGATCAATTTCAACAATTGGCTTAAGTATTGGTGTCATTCAAAGGGGATGCAATGCCTGTCAGCCTGGGATGACATGCTCGACAAGCCATGATGCTTCACTAGGGATGGCTTGCACCTGTCACCCCTGGGCTTTCGGATATTGGCAAAGGCTCTTGCTACCCCCATAGGGCCTTTCTTAGGAAAGGCTCAAAAGACAAACCCACCTCCATAGGTATCACAAGGGATAAGAAACTAAGAGTAATGCTACTCAACGCCAGAAGTCTAAACCTCAAGATGTACGCACTCGAAATGCTCCTTAGCATGGAGAACATCGATATCTGTGCAGTAACAGAAACCTGGTTCAAGGCTCCCGAGAGCACCCCAGCACTACCAGGTTATACCTCATACCATGCTTTTTGGCCCCAAAACTTGGACCAAACCACAAAAGGAGGGAGAGTATCAATATTCGTCAAAGATACCCACACCTCCAGGTTGGTGGCACAGCACGAAGCATCAGAGACTATCCATGTGCAACTAACAGTGGGTAAAACTGCCTTCCAGTTTATAGCCTGCTACAGACCACCCTCCCAAACCCAGGAACCCCACTCGGCCTTCCTGAGAACAGTGGAAAATATGAAGGTCTCTCCAAACACCATTATATATTGGGCAACTTCAACTACCCAAACATAGACTGGGAGCATTACTCTAGCTCCAACACCCTAGCCCAAAGGTTCCTAGAATTTATAAACTCAAATGCTATGGAACAACTTGTTACCACTCCCACAAGAGGGGAAAACATACTGGACCTGATCATCATCAACATGGGGACTCTATGCTCCAGACCAGAAGTGTATCCCTCACTGGTAAGATCAGACCATAAACTAATCTCACTGGATATTCACATCCCGACCCCACCCCCTGGCCAGAAAACCACAGTGAAAAACTTCTCTAAAGCAAATTTCACACTCCTCAAAACTGAGGTGGAATCCTTCAAAGCCCCCGGGCCTGTAGAAAATATGGCCCAGACCACATAATCCTTTATAAACGCACTCTATGAACACCTTCAGGAATGCATGGATCATGCAATCCCAAATAAAACCAAGACCCAATCTTCCAAAGGCAGACGTCCTGTCTGGTGTTCCCCAGCCATAAACAAACTATACAATAAAAGGAGGAAGCTACTACATGATAGAGCAAAATCCCAAAAAGGGAAGGCATCTCTGATCAGTATTAGCAAAAAACTACAGTCACTCATAAAATTGTCTAAGGCCAGCTTCGAGAGAAAAATTGCACAGGACACTAAGGATAATCGCAAGGCTTTCTTTAGTTATGTTAGGAACCTGGGTGGGAATTCCCAGATATGCTCAGAATTAGTCCAAAATGACAAAAAATACACCGAACCCACAGACATTGCCAACATCCTAGCTGACAGGTTCAGCGCAAACCCCCCCCCACCAAAAGGGCAAATATCTATTCCAGCAGAGTGCTGCCCCCCCTGACATCTCAGATGCTCAGGTAACAGCCGCCCTCTCCAAAGCAAAAAACACAGCATCAATGGGACCAGACGGTGTCCCGGGCTGCGTCCTGCATGAACTCCAAGAAGAGCTAAACCCAAACATAAAACTACTGTTCAATCTCAGCCTTACTACAGGATATGTACCCAAAGAGTGGCGTACAGCAACAGTGGTCCCTCTCCACAAAGGTGGTGCCTCAACGGATCCTGGAAACTATCGCCCCATATGCCTGACTAGCTTGGTCTGCAAAG
Source organism: Protopterus annectens (assembly GCF_019279795.1). Taxonomy (NCBI): domain Eukaryota; kingdom Metazoa; phylum Chordata; order Ceratodontiformes; family Protopteridae; genus Protopterus; species Protopterus annectens. The sequence goes on from NC_056751.1 coordinate 70,423,189, forward strand.
CTATGGGAAGGATCATCATGGACCTCATAAATAAAGATATTGTGGACCTACAGACACTGGATCCTACCCAGTTCGGCTTTGTTAAGGGCAGACCCTACCTCTTAAACCTGGTCGATTTCTTTGAAACAGTCACCAAGGCCATTGACGAGGGGAAGGTGGCCCACACAGCCTACCTGGACCTCACAAAAGCCTTCGATACAATACCCCACTTGGGCATTATAGATAAGCTCACCAGCTTAAATATAAACCCCTATGTCACTAGATGGGTTGCAAACTGGCTCAAGGACAGAACCCACATGGTTAGAATTGCTGGAACCATGTCAGACTCCAAACCAGTTACAAGTGGCATCCCACAAGGCTCAGTCCTGGGACCTCTCTTGTTTGGTATATATTTCTCGGAGGTACAGGCCAACACGGAAGGAATGTGGCTGACCAAGTTCGCAGATGACTGCAAACTGGGTGCCATAATTGACTCTCCAGCCGACACAAGCATCCTCCAAAAGGGCCTCATAGAAACAGACAACTGGTGCCAGAGCCATGGCCTCAAGCTAAACGCCAAAAAATGTATAGTCATCCCCTTTGGCAAAAACAAAGTGCCCACAAATTACCACATAGGTGGTAATCCATTAAGTACAGAAGAAGTAATTAGGGACCTGGGGACCCAAGTTGATAGCAATCTCTCATTTGACAACCACGTGGCCAAAGTGGTTAGAAAAACATTTTATATAGCCCACCTAATCATGGAGGGCTTCACATCTAGATCAGGGCAAGTCATCGTGCCTCTTTACTCATCCCTCATCAGGCTCATAATTGAGTACAATGCCCCTTTTGGGATGTACCTTACCAGACACCTGCAGCAACTGGAAAGACCCCAAAAGTACCTCACCAAGAGGATCAAAGGGCTCAAACAGATGCCATATGCTGCCTGGTTAAAGAAACTCCAGCTCTACTCAGTGGCATACCGCCTGCTCAGAGGCGATCTGTGCCTGACATATAAAGCCATGTCCAACCCGGAATTAATGGACATGCTGCACCTCAGAAAATCCAAATCCCATCGAGCTATGCTCTCGAGAGACTTGAACCTCAGCACTGAAATAAATAGGACATGCTGGAGGGACAGATTCATAACCCAGAGGCTCCCTTCACTCTGGAATAAAATCCCAGTCCAGGTTAGGCAGAGTCCCTCACTGACTCTCTTCAAGAGGAATCTTGATGAGTGGATGGGAGATCATAGGTTTACCCCGGGTATCACTTCTGTGTCACTGCTAGACAGAGGCACAGTATACTAACCTTGAAAAAGGGCATAGCAAAATTAATTTAAAATGGGTGGCGAAAGCCAAACACACTCTGGCTAGGCTTATAAATGCCCTAGGGCAGATAGCCTAGTATGAACCTATGAACCTATGAACCTATAAGAACCATCCAGTGTATTTATAATGCTGGTATACCATTGTATAAATGGGAATTGTGCTATGCTGCTAGTGCTATGCTCACTTGCACCTGATTTATGTGCAGTAGACAAAGATCATGTATGTAGCTGATATGCCACCCATGACTTTGATAAATTCAATAAATATGTTTCTGTAATGAAGGGGAGATAGAATCTACCAGTGATGGAAATGATCACTTTATGCCTTGTTGCAGGATGCATGTGAGGTCCATAATGATACAAAACTATAATTGTCTGGGATTATGCCGTATACACTGCCTGACATACAGAGTAACTGTCTTGGCAGAATGCAGATTTTATGTTTGTCATCTGCTGTACATGATGCCACTTCACTATTTTACCCCTGCTATGGATGGATGTAGTTGCACACTCGACCTGTGAACAGCAGTGTGAAGTCAACCAATTTTCCTGCAGATCCAGACATAGTGTGGGATGATGGAGTACCACAAAATATGCTGTGTTTCTGTCTCTGCAGTCATGCATAGAGTGATTTATGAATGTTTCAGACTTTGTGGCCATGAATGCAGAACAGCGCCCATTAGCATTCTTCGGTAATGAAGGCATCTTCTGACATTGTATCCCCCATTGGCTGGATCTGTGTCACATGAGTGTCAGTGAGGCACAATAGATTGTGAATATTGCACACAGATGCTGTGCCCTGTACTAGTAGTGGTGGATGAATTACTTTAGATGTGTGATTTTCCACATTTTAGGCTTCCTTTAATACTTTTCTAATGATGTTGCTGCTCATCCTGTGGCTGCTGAGCAAGACAGCAGTGTTTGGGGGTCATCAGTTACATGACAGCAGTGTTTGGGGGTCATCAGTTACATGACAGCAGTGTTTGGGGGTCATCAGTTACATGACAGCAGTGTTTGGGGGTCATCAGTTACATGACAGCAGTGTTTGGGAGTCATTACTTACCTTAAGTGTGTTTAACTGCTATTAATCTGCAAATATAGCCACATAAATGTTGGTTTCAACTTTGTAGCAGTGCATGCTGAGATTCACATGACACTGCACTCTTTGCTATTGATATTTTCTCTAGAACACGTATGCGACGCATGCAATTCAAAGTATCTGACTATGCAGAAGTGATCACATGCAGGTTATTAAGAGTGCAGCATTAAGTAAACTGAGGCCAGAATAAACATCGGAAGCATCTTAGGCTCCCATGCCTCTGTGCTATAGCACATACATGTAGCTATGTGTCACACTGACAAAATTGCTCTTGTTGACCTCTTGACCTGATGGGTATATTTCATTGAAAGGATGTAGCATAGAATGCTGGTCAGAACATTGACATTTCATAGGCTTTGTGATGTTTGTTGAGTGCATGTAAAAGGGATTGTTTACTAATGCTGAAACTTTTAGATATAGTGAAGTTTTGGCATCAAGGGCAGGAGTGTATGCAAGTGTTTTTGGGTCAGAGTTAGGGTGAGGGAGTACATTTAGTGGTATGTGTATACGTTTATGTGAACTGTGTTTGTGTGTGATTGTCTTGTGTAGTGGTACTATTAGGGAAAGGGGTTTTCATAAAGTAATATGTATTATTGGGGTTGGGGCAGCATCAGGGTTAGGGTTAAGGGTAACACTCACAAATAAGGTGGGATGGAGTGAAACCCCCATCTATACTTATTTTCTGCTAACCCTAACCGTGTTGCTGCTCCTTACCCCATCTTGTAGTAAAGTTATTAATGTCAGGTTACACCAGCATTTTAACAAAACCATTTAATCTGTACATGATGGCAGCTCGGTAAGAATAATGTCAATAGAGTGCACATCATGAATACACCGGCACAAAGACATTAGACTTAGTGCATTATGGGATACACTCATTCTCAAAATAGCAATACTGTACTATAGGCACAATATATATTGTATACATAGTCACTACAAATACACGCGCACATACACACACACACACACACACATATATATAAATATGTATATATATATATATATATATATATATATATATATATATATATATATATATAAAATCTATGTAAATATATATTTATATATATATATATGGGTCTACCTGATAACACCGACAAGCTAAAACACCGACAACGAAATCTCCGACACCACAAAACCGAAAGTTCAAAAACACGAAACTTCACATGCCCGACAAACCACAATCCCGACAATCAACAAACAAAACAACTCTCCTGTCCAAAAAGCACACACACAACACAAGCACACCAAAAACCTTACAAACCTACACTAAACCTTACATACACGACTATCTATGCACTAATCTTAACCCAAACCCTAACCCTAAGGACCGCCACTATCGCACACTCACCTAACCCATGCCCTAACCCTAAATCACTTAACCTGCCCCTAACCCTACAGTCTGTCACTATCGCATACTCACCTGACCCATGCCCTAACCTTAAGTCACTTAATCCGCCCCTAACCCTAACTCCACACTTACCTTAATATGTCAGTGTTCTCAGCATCGGGATTTTCAACTGTTGATCATCTCCATTGTCAATCTTCCGGTGTCAGTGTTCTCGTCATCGGCATTTCACAGTTTCAGCATTATCAGGTAGACCTATATATATATATACATATATATATATATATATATATATATACATATATATTAGCACACACACACGCACACACGTGCATGCATGTCATCACAGCACCATTTTCAGAAACTAAAACAAGCCCTCTGCCCACTGCTACACAGTTATACTAGAAGCAAAGGATGCACCTCTCGTTCAATGGTATATACATACTGGTCAAAACCTTTGCTGCCTTAATTGTGCCATTTTTAGGGGTGTGAGTGTGTGCGTGTGTGTGCCTTCTGTGGAAGGTTAGGCGCCGGGCTGGCAACTCGACACTGTAAAACTCCAATGCCAATCATGAGCGGACAGGTGATCCACTGTGGTGACCCCTAACCAGGAAAAAGCTGAAAGAAGAAAAAGAAGATCTAGTAAACACCCCAGCCAACGTCACTAACAAATCAAATCTCAAACTAGACAATATCAAGGTGGGGCTTTTCAGTGCTAGGAGTCTTAACAATAAACTGCCTAATTTTGGGCACTTCTGCATCTGGGAAGTGTCATGTTTATGTTACTAAGATATGACTGAAAAGTAAAGAGAGCACCTGTTCTGTGTCTGGGTCTATGCCTACCATGATTTTAAACCCAATGGTCACTGAGGCAGAGTTTCCATGTTTGTCATTGACAGTACTCTTTCAAAAGTGATAGCCAGGGTCCTCCCCCTCCCCAGTAAGGTTAAAAAACTCCAGCACACCTTAGGGAAGTCAAACCACCTTGAGTCTGATGATTATTGCAGAGAATTACAGCTATGAGCTACTAACAAAATGAACTCTGTAGTTTGATTTCTTCAGCCTTCATTTGCTTCTATGCAACCTTGTCACTTTACTTGGGCGATGCCGTGGTGCAGCGGTTAATGTTGTTGCCTCACAGCAAGAGGTTCTCTGGTTTGATTCTTGGCTGAGGTGCCTTCTGTGCAGAGGTTGCATATTCTCCCTGCATTCGAGTGGGTTTCATCAGGGTACTCCAGTTTCCTCCCATATTCTAAAAACATGTGTCTGGAGCATTTCTTCCCAAGCCTCCACTGAAAATAGGCTCTGCCCTAGTCGGACTTTCCCAGTCAACAAATGTTAAATAAATAAATAAATGTATCAGACAATGCTTTGGGATGATTGGGAAATGGGGCTAGGCTCATCAGTAGTCTTCTTGACCAAATGCCTAGTAACTACCTAGAAACATTCCATGTATATCTTTTTATCAATCCCCTTCCATGGCCCAACATAATAATGCAAATTTCTTGGCATTCTTTGAAGATATCACTATAAGGAATAACTCCTTGATAATTGGTGACTTTAGCTATGCCTCCATCAATTGAAATACCTACACTTCCAATGTAGGATATGCACAATATTTCTAGGATTGGGTAAACAAAAACTCACTGGATTAACTTGTCCTCAATCCAAACAAAAGTGGGAACCTTCAGGACCTGGTTCTCACCAACTTGGCTCCAGCCTATTCCCTTACCTTGATCAGTCCTTCATTAGTAAAGTCCTAACACCACCCTTTTTAGAGTCCTTAAAAAAAGAAAACCTTTTGTAATTATACAGAGAAACTCCACAGTTGACCCGGGATATACAGCTACCCATACTAATGATCAGTATGCCCATTTAGACAAATGTACTGATCAGGTAGTCTATATTACAAACAAATATAGCCTTAAACCACCCTAGTTAACAGTTGATAGAAGTACAGGAGGAAGAAACTGCTGAAATTACTGTGCGAGATCATAACCATCCACTTTCAGTCTCAATTACTTTCTTTACCACCTTTAATACCTATCATAATTTCTTACGTATAGCAATAATATAATTCTATAACACCCCTTTTTTGCATAACTTCTGTACCCAGGTAAAATTATTATTCTATATTTACTACTCCTTACTCATACCTAGCTCACACCTCACCTTCCTTACAGTCCTCTTCCTCTCCGCTCTCTGTTATCTGTTGATGTAAAAATCCTAACTTTTTTCCTAATAGCCTTAGTGACTTTCCTCTGTCTCAGGTAGTACTATCCTACAAACACCATACTCTTACCCAGTACTCCATAGTGTTGCCTATTACTAATACTGCTATGTATCAGACTCAACACACATATATGCCTCCTAATATTATTAACAACCATAAAACAGTCTGCTTATGTCACGCAACAAAATAAATGTTACTATACTGGAACTCCAACCAATAATATGCAAATTTGTCAGGTGCTTATTACATACCTCTGTATGCCCTGTGTCAATGTCAAATTATAAACTGTACTTATGTATTTTATATCTGCCAATATCAGGGTATCTCTGTATTGCTTACTCTAAGGTCTTTAATCTCTATAGCTATATATGTAACAAATTTGTGGAGCTTTGCTCCCAGGGCATCCACTGAAAATGTACTCTAACCAGTTGGACTTTCCCAGTAAACAAAGACAAAGAACTAACTAACTAAGAAACAAAACAACACTGCAGATGCCGAGAACATACCTCTCAGCTGTGCAGATTTTCGCAGAATGTCTAGATTTTTGCCTTGCATTTTGGTCTGTTTCTCTTAAAAGTGTGGGTTTTTTTGTCAAATCATTGGCAAATCTTTGAGAGTGGAAGTCAGAAAATAATGACAGACATTTAAGTTTCAGACTCCATACCCTTCAGAAAATTAATGATAATGCAAAATCTGTTATTTTATCAACTTTTTAAGTTTGTAAGGGCAATATTTCAAAAGTGTCCCTATTTTGGGGCCTTTGTCCCCCTGTTATTTTATGGCTTTGCTCAGATTTCTTGTTCTAAGAGGTCGAGAGTTATGGCTGAGAATAGCAGCTCAAACTTTATTATTAGCACTTTCGTCCACTTTAATTTAACCATTGGACTTCTTCAGATATAAAAAGAAAACTCTCCTTCCTCATAGTAAACCCTAATACTGCCATCTAGAGGTAAAAGCACAGAAAGGCAAAATAAAACGCAAATACCCAAATAACATTGTAACAAAGTATTGTTACAATAATGAAATAAAGTAAAACCATTTTAAAGACACAGTATATAATATCACAATTCTAAAAAGAATCATATTCCTCCTAAATAAAACACCTTTTAATTAATAATAAACTATTGATGGAAATGCTATCATTTATCCCTGGAGGGCTTGTGGCATTTAGTAAAATTTGCTAATGCTGCTCTCGCTTTTCTACATGAATGAGGAAGGTGAGTTTTCTTTTTCTATCGGAAAAAGTCCAACAGTTAAATTAAAGTGGATGAAAGCACTTATAATAAAGTTCATGCTGCTACTCTCAGCATCTGCACTGTTGTTTTGGTTCTTGTTTGTGGATTTCTGCAGGCAGATACAGCTGTTGTTGTGTCTTTCGGCTTTTCCCGGTTATGGGTCGCTACAGCGGAACTCCAGTCCGCTAATGATTGGTAGTTGATTTTTACATGCCGGGTTACCAGCCCTGACGCACAACCTTCAATGTGCCCATTCACGCATGTCTCCACGCAGAAGACGGTCTAGCTGAGAATCGAACCGGACAGCATCTTATTGTGAGGCGACAACGCTACCGCAGCACCACTACAGTATAGTAACTAATTAATTAACTAAATAAACCCTCAGCATAAAGATAATATAAAATTCCTCACTAAGAAACTGAAGGCAAGACCAGCAAAGCATCCTGTGAACTCAAGCTAGTAACTGAGGTCAAGGATAACCACAAGCCCTTTTTCAGTTATGTTAGAAAGCAAGGAAATAGTTTTAGATCAAGGCTCAGAACTTTTCTATGAAGGTGCTTCCCACTCTAATCTGAAAGACATTGCTAACATACTAGCAAGCAAGTTTGTTAACAAATTCTCCCATGAAACTATCATTCCAGCTCCAGTCATCCGTGAGTCACTTCTCATCCACCATAATCACCAAGGCTCATGTTTATAAGGTACTATTAGAAACCAAAAACACTTCTTCCATCTGATCTAGAAATATACCAGATTGTCTAATAAACAGTGTCAAATATGATCTGGATGATCACTTCCTTAACCTGTTTAGCCAAAGTCTAGCTACAGGCTATGTACCTAAAAATTGTGTGCTGTGATGGGTGATATCCCTCCATAAAGGTGATCCATCATGGACCAGGAGACTACAGAACCATCAGCCTTACAAGTTTTGTCTGTAAAGCCATGGAGTGCATCATCACTGACTTCATTAGTGACAACATCAGTTTGTAAGGGGTAGGCCATGCCTGCTAAATCTTCTAAGCTTTTTTGAAAAGGTCATGCAGGAGATGGGCAGTGACCACACTGTCCACGCTGTTTATCTTGATCTGACCAAGGTATTTGACTCCATGCTACAAAATATATAAGCTAATGACATTAAAAACAGATTCCTATATTACATATAGCAAACTGGCTCAGGGACAAAACACATGTTGTCAGATTCAGTGATGCCATCTCAGGGATAAATGGTGTCCCCCATGAATCTGTGCTGAGTCCCCACCTATTTGGCATTTATTTCTTCCTCTCTCTCTCTCGTTCTCTGACCTTGAAACTGATAATGAGGATCTCTGGTTAACCTAACTTGCTGACAGTTGTCAGTTAGGTGCAGTTGTCAAGTCAACCAATGATACTTATACCCTTCAATTATGAATTAACATGAGTCAGCATCTGGTGCACTAAAAAGTGTTGAAACAAAATGCCAACAAATGCTGTTTCATTCACTACAGGAAACAGCTAATTTCTACTGCTTACTGCTTTGGTAGCATCATGTTGTCAAATGACAGCGTGATCAGGGACATCAGCACCTGTGCTGATGGATCTCTTTCCTTTGATCATCATATGGTAACTGTACTTAAGGAATTCTTCTGTAGCTCTAAACTAATTGCCAAAGACATCTCTTTTAAAACTGTGGAAGTCATTGTTCCTTTATAGTCTGTTCTGGTCAGACCCATTTTCAAATGCAAAAGTTCCTAACAAAAGAGATCTCTGACCTAAAAACTTTTAGCTACCAAAAGAGGCTGGAATCCTTGTACCTGTAGTCTTTATTTTATAGGCTCCTGAAGGGATAAATATGTCACACTTACCATGTTCTCAGGTATCCTATTATCCCTGACATTCTTTCTCTTGAAAAGTCAAATACCGTAGTCAACAAGTGACCTCGACCTACATCAGAAAATAAATCAGACTAATGGAGGAATAAGTTCCTCTCACAGTACCTCCCCTTTGTCAGGAGTAGGCGGCCCCTATAGGTCAAGCAATATAATTGCCTGTCATCTTTCAAATATAGCTTAGACAACTGGATGGGAATTCTTAAATATACTCCAGGAGTTATAGACCTTACCCTGCGTAAAATGGGTAATAGAGCATGATGATTGTTATTTGCAAGGTTCACATAGCCTCTGGTGTAATTGCCTTGTATATCCTATGATTCTGTGATATCAAGGTGCAATGTATGCCTGTAATACATTTCAAAGAAGTGTGAACTAGAAGTTTTCAACCAAATAGTCTTATCTAATTCAGAAAAAAGCCTATTAAATGTCTTTAATCCCATCCTTAAACACATGAAAGAATGTCCTGCACAACCCATTATAAAGGTAAGTACATTACAGCTTCCATAAAAGAAAGGAAATATCTGTCATTCTAACACACAACAATAAGGTCTAAAACTCCATAAAGTGAAATAAAAAGTTTCTGAAAATATATCAACTCACACATGCAGTACAAACACATTTCGGTCATTTCAATCGTCCCCAAATAAATGAGACTGACAGACAAGGTAAATGATATGCAGAATTAAGAAAACATTACAAATATCTCCAAATGTAGAGTGGCTTCTGCTTACCTTAGAAAATGAACTGCCAATTGAAGGCTTTCTTATTTTCCCTATGTGGCCACTGGATATAGCTTTCAGGCCAGATAAACTACTGTCCCTCAAAACCTGACATTCACAATAATGTTCAGAATTACAGTTGACCCTTGGACTGATTATCTAATTAATATCCTCCCTAGTAATGGAATTAAACTAAAGTTCCAACTCATTGATGACTCCTGAATGCTCATTAACACAATGAAACTGTGTAGAAGGAAGTAGCAGTCCTCAAAAATCACCAAAACTGATAGGCCAAAGAACAGCCATAAAGATGACCGAGTAGACTATTGAGGATAAGAAAGAACTTATGTATTTTTACTATTATGCAAAAAGTCCAAGAAATGGTCTGAATGGAGAGATAAGTCAGCAAGCAAAGGAGAGTAGTATTGCTGAAACTGAATTCATCCTCAAGTCTTGGTGAGTACCTTCACGAGATGGACCATGTTTTTCTCAAAATCTCATCAAGATGACATTGATATATTGTTTGGTTTGATATATAGGGTTGGGAGGGTGACCTAATGGTTAAGGTGTTTGCCTTACAAACACGAGGTGCAGAGTTTGAGTCTCACAAGGGATAACTGGCTAGGCTTAAAATGGCTCACAAGGGCAGTTAGCTTAGTATGAACCTATGAACCTATATAGGCTGTATTTATATAGCCTATATCATGGACAGAAGTAGGTCAAAAATTAAAAGAGATAGCTGGGTGCACAAGACCCAGGATAAAAAAAGTGTCCAATCCTGGTAAGTGCACTGGTGTCAGGACTGAAAAAAAATGACAGTGTAGAGCCCTCAAAATATGGAAACATTCATACAATGGGGCCAGGCCCAGGGGGAGTATGGCCCTCTCCCCTGTTGTTGAAGGGAGTAGCAATCCACAATAATCACAAAATCTGATAGGCCAAAGAAAAGCCATAAAGATGATAGAGTGGACTGTTGAGGATAAGAAAACATTATTTATTGCTACTATTATGCAAAAAGCCCGGAATTTCCAGACACAAGATATACAAAAAGATAAAGACAGAAATTAGAGGAATGAAAAATATTTCCACAAGAAAAACTGTTAGAAGCTTCAAATAAAAAATTGTTGTCATTAATAGAACATATTTGTAAAAAACAATATATAGACCAAGAAACTTTGATCTGTTTTAAAAAAAGAAGTATCTGAGGAAGTGCAAAAATATAAACAAGCAAAGCTAGATATTTTTGAAAAGTATAAAAAAGAAATATAGAGATGTGATAAAAATAGAGATTTGATATGGTGCAATGTTTATGCAAAGGAGAAAGCCAGATTAATCAACGTAAAGAAGGCTTCCCCAAAGATATCTGAAGAAAATTACAGGGAAAGGCATCGAGACATGGAAACTTTCACAATAAAAAAATAATATCACAAAGTGGGAATGTTGAATAGATTATTAGTAAAGAAGAAGTTAAAAAATAGAAGTTGAAGTTATGGAGTTCCTGGGAAGTGAAGGACTTGGTGTAGAGAGTCTAACACAGGTTACATCATAGCATGATGGAATGAGTCCCCAAAGTAAGGAGAAACAGGAAGATCAGGAGACTTCTGAAGAAGAAATATGGATATGGGAAAGAAAAAGAGATTTAATATGGTGTAATATTGATGCAAAGAAGAAAGTAAAATTAAACAATACAAAAACAGCAGCACCAAAGATATTTGAAGAGAAACACAGGCAAAGGAATCTGGACATGGAAAACTTTACAGCACAAAAATAAGAAGACAAAGAAGAAACATAGAAATGGAGATTAGTAATGGAGAAGTTAAAGAAATAGAAACGGTGGTTATGGAGCACCTCTGAAGTGAAGGATTAAGTGTAGAAAATCTAATTCAGAAAGCACCATGACAGGAGAGAGCAATGGACCTCCAAATCAAGGAGAAACCAGTGGAATGGGAAGCAATTGGTCATGTGCCATATGAAGATATTTTAGAGCCTCCCACAGAAAAACTGTATAAACATTCACTTAAAGCTGGACAGCAAGGGAAGGAACTGGAAACTGTGGAAACTCTGATGCAGTCAGTGTTGAGGAGTGATAGGCCCATATGACAGAGCAATGGATGGCACCGGATGAAATTGAAGGGAAGGTTCCTCAGGAAGATGTAATAGAACTTTCTATAGAATGCCTGCAGGAAATGTAAAACAACAAATGTGCCCTCAGTTTAGAAGAAAACGAGCTAAGAGAAGAGTTGTTTGATTTAACAGAGATAGACATATTAAGATCAATGAAAGAAATAGACTGCAGAAGGTCAATAAAGCCCAAAAAGTCAGAAGTTTGATAAAACAAATGATCACAGTAATTAAGACTGTCCGTAGAGATCCATGCAATATAACAGAAGTAAACAGGATATATTACTGTGCATCTAAATCAATAACTGATAAAGTTCTACCACAAGGACACAGGGTAGTGAGGGAAAGGAAGGGGAGAAATCGAATACCATCATGAAAGTGTTGAACAGGAAAACTATAAAGCAATTAAGACAAGAAGTGTCACTGTTAGAACAGTATAGAAGAGGGAACAGATCAACAAAAATACTTTGAAAGATAGACATGATAAAAGCAATGCACAGTATTAGAACATATTAGGATCTATCATGCACTATTGCAAATAAACTAAAAATCTCAGCACAAGCAGAAAAACTTAGACGATACATAGACAAATATATATCGGAAAAGTACAAAATAAGTAATTTATCGATAACCCAAAAATTTTATACAGAACTGGGAAACAAGGTAAAAGGAATTGAAAGACCACAAAAAAAGAAAGAAATAGACACATTTTGGAGAAGTATCTATGAAGATCCTGTGGAACATAACAAAGATGCTAAATGGATAGAAGAAATAAAATAAAGAATAGGTTTAAAGGTACAAGATATGAAATAGATAAAATAACAGCCAGGGAGACTGAAACAAAGTTAAGAAAAGCCTCTTATTGGAAAACCTCAGGCCCAGATGCAGTATCTAACTTCTGGTTAAAAGTATTAACATCTTTGCACAAAGATTTAGCCATGAGTAAGAACTATTTATATGTGCACCCCAAACAGACACTAACATGGCTAACAACAGGCAATGCTCCTACTTAAGAGTGATCCTGCAAGCTACCCTAAAAATTATAGACCTATAACTTGCCTTCTGACAGCATATAAACTGTACACTGGAACTGATGCCAACAGAGTTTATAGTCATTTAGAAGAAAACTCAATTATGGCAATAGAACAAAAGGGCAATACAAGAAAGTCATATGGAACAAAGAATCATTTATTGTTAAATAAAGTCATAGTGGAGAACTGTAAAAAAGGGAAGAATCTATGTATGGCATGGATTGAATACAAAAAAGCATTTGCTAGTATCCCACATTCGTGGATAATAGAGTGCTTAAAAATGTATAAGATAACACCTTACACTGATCGACTACATCACAGTAACCATGAAACAGTGACAGACCACTTTGCAATTAAGCCATGATAAAGGACAAATTATTATTCCAGGGGTAAAAATTCAAAGGGGGATATTCCAGGGTGACTCTCTGCCACCACTGCTATTCTGTCTTGCCCTTAACCCATTTAAGCTGTCTACTTAACAGCTTAGGCCATGGCTATAATTTGGCTCTTAGAAAGCAACAAAGTGTAAAGACTACTCATTTTCTCTTTGTTGATGATTTAAAACTTTATAGCTCATCAGATGAGGAACTGAAAGCACAACTGCAGGTTGTCAAAACTTTTTCAGATGATAAAAGAATGTCATTTGGTCTTGATAAATGTGCAAAAGCAACCTTTAAAGCAGGAAAACTGCAGCCCCAAGAAAACATCAGTTTGGGACAAAAATGTGATATAAAAGAACTTGAGCAAGAGGGAGTGTATAAATATTTGTGAATTGATGAAGGATCAAGAATAAAACATGAACAAATGCGAATAAAACTTAATAAGGAATACTTTAGAAGACTTTAATTAACCCTGAAAACAGCGTTGACATCTAGGAACAAAATTCAAGCTATAAACCAATTTGCTCTTCCTGTCCTAACTTACAGTTTTGGAGTGATTGATTGGCCCCAAAACATGTTGGCTAGATTAGACAGGAAAACAAGAAGGATGCTTCATGCTCACCAACTGATTCATAAAAATCAGTGCATTCCAAGATTATATATACTCCGTTCTGAAGGAGGGATGGGCCTCCTTGAAATTGATTACATGTATAGATCTGCAATCGTGGGACTGCACACATATCTGCTGACCTCACAAGACCCAATGTAGTGAAAGTTTTGAAACATAAGGAGAATGAATCTATAATGACTTCTCTGCTTGATCTAGCAGAAGCATATCGGCGTCAAGCAGGAATGGAAATCAAACCACAAGTAGATAAAAATCAGGCAGCAACATAATGTGCCAAAAAGCAAATGAAAGAATATAAGGTGAAGGACCAGATAAGAAGGTAAGAAATGTGATAAATGCATAAATATACTTGTAAGTATAGAAAACGTCTGGAAGAACCTCATGTTGATCAGGATTGAATGCAGGAATGGTTAAGGAGAGGCAAATTTAAATCAAGAGATGAAAGGTTAATATTGGTGGCCGAAGACAGTGGGCTACATACATGTTGGTTTACAAAGTCCATTGAACATGTGGAAGGAACAGACAAATGTAGGTTTTGTAAAATAGAATTGGAAGCAGTTGCACACCTTATTGCTGGTTGTGACATACTAATGGCAGAAAGACTGTATACTGAAAGGCATAATAACGTGACAAGACTGTTGCACTGGGGATTGTGCAAACATAATAGTATTGAAGTGGCTGAAAAACACTGGAAACATGAGCCGCAAAGCATCATAGAAAATGATGAAGTCTACATCACATGGGATCATCCATTACCAACAGTTCAAAAGATAGAGGCTAGAAAACCTGATATAGTGGTCCATGTAAAGAAGACAAAAGTAGCATTGATCATTGAAATCGCCACACCCAGTGACTACAGTGTTTTGCATACAGAGAGACACAAAGTCATAAAATATCAGGATTTGCAGGCAGAAACGAGAGCAATGTGGAAGAAAAATACCCAGACAGTTCCAATAGTAGTCGGAGCAACCGGCCTTATAAAAAAGAATCTGCAGTTGTATTTAGGTATTTTACCAATATATGTAACTCCATATGAATTTCAGAAGGAGTCATTATTAGGCACATTGTAGGTGCTACAAACAGCACTCCTGGCTGACATCAAAGATTAAAACAATACTAATTTTATGAACTTTAATCGTACTTTGACTTAGGAATGGGGTTCATTCCCACCATGGTATTAGAAATCCAAAAGACTTGGAGAAATTAAAAAAGGTAGAAGAATCTGATGCTTGATTTAAGTAAGGTATAGAAAAACAAAAAAGAAAAACACACACACTTGGACCAAAAGCATTAAGCTTACTGACACTCAAATATTTCTCCACCTCACCAATTCACAAAAAAGTAGTAACAATGAGTAAAAGTGCTCTAGCTTACTGTTACTCTCACAAAATAAACCCAAAAAGTTAAAACAAAACAAAAAGCAGGATAAGTGGCATGTTGGTCACAAACTTAGATGATAATTATATCATGGATTGTTGCAGGGTGGTCTAATAGATCTTATGGATGGTTTCACTACTTGCAAAGTAACTCATCATATTCAGAATGGTAGAATTATTGGAATCTGATGCCTTTTCCTTTATTCTTGTCCTATAGAGGTATCCCCAGTTTCACAAATGCACTCATGCAAGTTTATTAAAGAAGTACGTATATTTTTAAAGCAGAAGAATACGATGAACAGAAACCACAAGCTCTTCTTAGAGTTGTATGTGACATAACCATGAAAAATACTGTCACCGTTGTGTGTCAAAAAGAAATCTGTACTATTAAG
This sequence comes from Protopterus annectens, assembly GCF_019279795.1. NCBI lineage: Eukaryota > Metazoa > Chordata > Ceratodontiformes > Protopteridae > Protopterus > Protopterus annectens. Next base: position 70,438,928 of record NC_056751.1, read on the forward strand.
ATGAAAACAAAATAAGCACAGGATACAGTTAATGGATAAAACTGAAGTGATTGTAGAGATACTTATGGTTATTTCATGCTGCTTGGCTGTTTAATGAATCTTAGTGACGTATATGATAAGACTGCGGTGGTGGTGCTGCGGTAGCTTTGTCGCCTCACAGTAAGACGTTGTCCTGTTCAATTCTCAGCTAGCACATCTTCTGTGTGGAGACATGCGTGAATGGGCGTATCTTCGTTGAAGGTTGTGCGTCAGGGCTGGCAACTCGGCATGTAAAAATCTACTGCCATTCATTAGCGGACCGGAGTTCCACTGTGGCGACCCCTAACCGGGAAAAGCCAAAAGACACAACAACAAAAAAGGTGATGTATATGATAAGAATTGATATAGGCACTTGTGTAAATAATCACTTGTTTTGCTATTTTAGTGTGTTTGCTCCTGTATATATAATTTCAATAAAATATTAACAAAAAAAGAAAGTGTTTGAAACATTCCATTGTATTTTACTAGTTCGTGATTTAACAGGATATGCATCAATAAAGACTGTTTATTTTACTGTAAGCAGAACAGTATTAGCAGGAAATATAACACAAAATCTGCATAAAACTAAACCTTTATTAGCTCTTACTAGTTTGTATTAATTACATAACCATTTGACTTTCAGGAATTAAGCAGTGTATATCACACGAGTGCTGAAAGAAAATGAGCAGCTTTCATTCATGGCATGAGAATGTACTACAATTACTAACAATAATGCAGTTGCAGGAAATATTATAAATGTCAAAAAAGGACATTTTTACACACGGTTAACATCGGTAAATAGATCACACATTCTAAACTAGTTGTACATGAGGCACTCGTTAAGCTAGTAGAAACCAAGCTTACAGGAAGTGACACGTCACGTTGTCATTAATACAGTAAATCACTGACTTCTGTTAACTGTTACACTGCATTAGTCATCTGATTAATGGATATAATGCCAGCAGATACACTTAGTAATAAAGAATATAGGTAATAGAATTAGCATATTTACTGGCCAGATAGTCATATAATTAACGCAAATTTCACTGTCACTGCAATTATTAACAGGAATACAAGAAATAAATCATAAATAGAGATAATATACTTTAATGACCTGAACTTTGTAATAAAGAATTCAGTTTTTGCCTTCCAAAAGTGTCATACACATAATATATATATATATATATATATATATATATATATATATATATATATTTTTTTTTTCATAACATCTGCATCAACGCATATCAAAATAAATAATGAGCATGGAATACTTTAATAAAACTAGGAAAATATAAAAACATTTTTAAAGGTGTTTAGATCAGATAATTAGGGTCACAAGACTTGTTTTAAAGCAATATGTACATACAAAAAGCAATCAACCGTTATTGAAAACTAGAATGACACATGAGAGGATTGTTTATCTGATGTTCTATTTTATTATTCATAGTCTATAAAAATTAATTTACTTTAAACCTAACACAAATGTATACAACCTTGGAGGCATCTGATTAATGAAACAGAGTCATTGGCATGATTCCTGAATGTCTATGAAGATTTCCAAAACAGGAACTCTTCCTGAAGTACTGAAAGCCTAATGACTTTATCTCTTATATCATGAAATAATAGAATAGCCTAGAAATAAAATCTGTTTTAACTAGCTTTATTATGATAAAAAGAATGTTGGTATATCTGGATTGGGAATGCAGGTCAGTTATCACAGTTATAGTGGAAGACCTGTGAAGAGGTTAAGGACATGTAGTGACCCAGCTTATCTGGAAGTCAGCAAGAACTCGCTAGGACATCACTACTACTTGCTGTGTATGCTCTTTGCACTTGATACACTTTTCCATTGCTGACGGAACCCTTGTAGAGTACATTAGTGACTGCAGTTAAAACACATTCTCATATTTATCAGGTTAGAAGATTTCAGCAAGGTAAGTCAGGAGTGGGACATAAAAGACTCTGGCTGTGTAACAGATTTTATAGTGTTTTATTTTTTTAGTTCTCTATGGAACTTGCTAGTGGTTCTCTTTCACATGGAACACAGGCTCATTTGTTCCTTCCAGGGACAAGAGATGATATGTACATTGCCCACCAACTTCAAAACATATTTATTCCCATCTGGGGGGGAATCATCAGCTTGTACCAGTAGATAATACCTTGGCAGTGGAAGTTTTCAGTGCCTTCTACACTTATAGACCACAGGCAAGGGCTAAAGGTGGAGGTGTCTGAATATATAACAGTAACAAGTATAACTCTAGTGTTGTCAAACAGGATGATGTGCTGGAGTTCCTCCATGTGAAGATCACCGTAGATAAAATGCTGCACCATATCCCAGCCAGCTATAGGTCACCGTCCATGTCCTAAGAAGCTCACAATGCATACTTACACCTACTGGAGATACTTATCATCCAGACTAATAACCTATACATGGGAGAATTTAATTAGGTTCATAGGTTCATAGGTTTGTACTAGGCTCTCAGCCCAAGGGCCTAAGTAAGCCTAGCCAACAAGGTTCCCTGGCTTACGCCACCCAAGAAAGTTAATTTCCTGTGCCCCTGTCGAGCAGAGCCACAGAAGTGATCCTTGGGGTGTATTTTCTATTTCCCATCCACTCATCAAGATTTTTCTTGAAGAGTGCTAATGAGGAACTTTGCTTGACATAGATGGGTAGCCTGTTCCAGAGTATAGGAAGTCTCTGGGACAGGTATCTATCCCTCCAGCATGTCCTGTTTATTGTGGTGACAAGGTTTAGGTCCCTCGAGCGTGTAGCTCAGAGGGATTGGGATTTCTTTAGGTGCAGCATGTCCAGCAGCTCTGGGTTTAACATAACTTTATATGTTAGGTAAAAAACCTTCTTACACTGTAAAGGACAACAACGAGGAAAAGAAAAGGCAAACACTACCAAAAACTCCTGTCGTCCACCACGGCAGTAAAACTTGATAATAAAATCAAAACTTTAATTATAAAAAGAGAATATGAAATAAAACAAGCAGTCCTCAGTCTTTCGATAAGTGCTTTCGGCAAATATGCCTTCGTCAGATCGTTTTCAGTGTTAGCATGTACTTCAGAGAAGTAAATACCAAACATGAGAGGTCCCAGGACTGAATCCTGTGATACTCCACTTGTCACTGGTTTGAAGTCAGATTTGGAGTCTGCAACTTTTACAGTGTGGGTTCTGTCAGTGAGCCACTTGGCAACCCATCTTATCATGTAGGGATTTATACCTAGTTTATTGAGTTTAGCTATAATTAGAAGGGTGGATGGTATCAAAAGCCTTGGCGAGGTCAAGATAGGCTGTGTGAACCACCTTACCCTCGTCTACAGCTTTGGTGACTGCCTCTAAGAAGTTGATCAGGTTCAGAAGGCATGATCAGCCTTTCACAAATCCCAAACTGGGTGGGGTCCAAAGTTTGGAGGTTACCAGTGTCTTTGTTTATGAGTTCCATGATGATACGTTCCATGGCCTTGCAGACCAGGCTCGTCAGGCTAATAGGGCGATAGTTCCCAGAATCAGTGGTGGCTCCCCCTTTGTGGAGTGGGATAACTGTTGCTGTGTGCCATTCAGTGGGCACAAAGCCGGACATGAGACTATGATTGAACATGGTGCTTAGGTAGGGAGCCAGTTCATTCTGAAGTTCGTGTAAAACGCAGCCTGGGATGTTGTCAAGTCCCATGGATGCTGTGTTTTTGGTTTTAGAGAGTGCAGCTTTTACCTGCATAGATGTGATTACAGAGACTCTGCATTCTTCCTGTATAGATATGGGCCCTTTAGGGGTGAGAGGGGGGGGTAAAGTTAGCCCTGAACCTATCTGCCAGGATGTTGGCAAAATCAGTTGGTTCTGTAATTTTTGTGCCGTTGTGCTGTAACTCAAAGCAGATCTGGGTGTTGCCATTGAGATTCTTGACATAGCTATATACTGGGAATCCTACATGGTTTTAAATCTACACACAGAGAGATTGCTGGACTTCGTAAATACAAACACCCTTGACCAAAAAGTGAATACACCCATTACAGGCTCCAATACACACTGGACCACATGCTCAAAAGTATGGAAGAGCATTGCACCTACCCAATGTCTTGTCCTCCCTGGTGAGGTCTGACCATAAAGCTGTTTGCTTCATAGACAAAATCAACTCCATAATCCCATTAAAAGCAGTAACAGTTGGGAACTATTCCAAGGCAAATTACCTTTTAAGTGTTGGTTTGTCAAAATTCAGTGCTCCTTCCAAGCCCTAAGAACACAGCAGCCTATACTGAATTGCTCTCAGAAACTCTGTATAACCATGTCACTGGCCGCATAGAGGCGGCTGTACCGACCAGAAGTAAGCCCAGAACTAGCCCCAGAAACCAGCACCCTGGTGGCATTCCAAACTCAAACATGATATGCAACAAAAGGAAAAAAATGGCAAAAAGTAAGGATAGTTCCCATAAAGATAAAAACTAACTAGGCAAGTAACAGGACTAATCAGGTCAAGAAAAGCCAATGTTGTGGTTAAGATAGCCTCCCAGGTGAAAGATAACCATGAGGCCTTCTTCATCTATGTCAGAAACCTTAAGGACAGCACACAGCAATGTGATGAACTGGTGGTTAATGTGTCGCATTCACCAACCTTGGTGATATAACAAACCTATTAACTGACAAATTCAGTTCCAACTTTACCCTACTCTCACCCCCAACTATCCTCCAGCGACACCCTCAAACATAACCCGTCCAACTGTAACTAGGGAGCATGTACTGTATGCGCTCACTAAAGCCAAGAGCACAGGTTCAATAGGTCCCAATAACATCCCAGGATGTTTCCTGAATGGCCTAAAATATGACTTATCAGGACCCCTGGAGTCATTATTTAACTACAGTCTTAAAGCAGGCTTTGTGCCATGTGATTGGAGGACTGCAATGGTCATCCCCCTTCATAAGGGATGACCTTCAACAGATTCTAGAAACACATAGACCCATTAGTCTGACTAGTCTTATTTGCAAAGCCATGGAAAGACTTATTATGGAAATTATCAACAAGGACATAAGAGGCGTCCAGACATTGGATCCATCCCAGTTTGGCTTTGTTAAAGGAAGATCATGATTGCTGAATCTGGTGGACTTCTTTGAAAATGTCACTAAGGCAATGGATGAGGGGAAAATGGTGCATACTGCCTTCCTAGATGTGGCTAAAGCATTTGACACAATACCCCATTCAGGCATTGCAAACACACTTATGAAATTAGTTATAAATCCCTTTATAACATGCTGGATAGCTAGCTGACTCACTAATGGGACTCAAGAGGTTAGAATCAGTGAGGTCATCTCCACAAAGAGGATGATCACCAATGGAATTCCTCAAGGCTCTTTGTAAGCTCACTCCTCTTTGGCATCTATTTCTTGGATGTCAAAACCAATGTCAAAGGTCTCTAGTTAATCAAGTTTGCAGATGATAACAAAGTGGGAGAAGTCACTGAATCCTGCCAAGATGAGAACACCTTTCAGGAAGGTCTAACACAGACAACCACTTGGTGCCAAAGCCATGACTTAAAACTCGATATCAACAAATGCATTATCAAACCTTTTGGGATGTCCATCACCCTGGGTAACTATGTCATCAATAAAACACCCCTAAAAGTGGATTCACTAGTCAGGGTTCTGAAAATTCATGTAGATAGTTATTTAGCCTTTGACCAACATGTGTCCAAGGTAGTAAGAAAATCCTTCTATGTTGCTCAACTTATAAGTAAGGGCATGGCATGTAGATCCCGAGAGGTCATCATACCACTGTACTGTACTCAGCCCTCATCAGACCATCATAGAGTATAATGCTCCTTTCAGTATATTTATAATGCCCTCTTTAGTATGTACCTGATCAAAAACATGCAGCAACTAGAATGTCCTCAAAGGTTCCTTACAAAAAGAATACAAGGCGTAAACACAATGTCCTATGCTGGTCACCTCAAAGACCTGTCTCTTTACTCGGTATCATGCATTCTTCTGAGAGGTGATCTTTGCCTAGCATACAAGGCATTTCAATATCCGGCTTTGATGAGCCTTTTGCACATGCACAAAGCAAGCAGCATCAGAACTACTAGACTAAAAGAGCTAAGTTTTGTTTGTGAGATAAATAGGACATGTTGGAGAGACAAATATGTTTCTCAGAGAATTCCAGTTCTCTGGAACAGGCTCCCCATCCATGAGAAGCAGAGCTCCTCCCTATCCCTATTTAAGTGCAATTTTGACTAATGAATGGGTAATCGGAAATTCACCCCTGGTCTGGTTTCTATATTTCTGAAGGAAATAGGGCAGTCAGTAAAGCACCCCTATATAAATCAAAGTTGTAGGTCGCATTTGGGTTGCATGGCTAGCATACCTCTCAACCTCTTAGTGCAAGAAATCTGGACAAAGCCTGACATAATGGGAGGACAAAGGCCCAAAATAGGGACAGATTTTAAATATTGTTATACTAAACTTAAAAAGTCGTTAGAGTCAGAGGATTTTTGTTAATATGCATTTTCTGAAGCATACAAAGTCTGAAACTCAAATGTTGTGTCTTGTTGTGTCTTTTGGCTTATCCTGGTTAAGGGTCGCCACAGCGGAACTCCAGTCTGCTAATGTTTGGTAGTGGATTTTTACGTGCCGAGTTACCAGCCCTGACGCACAACCTTCAATGAAGGCACGCCCATTCACGTATGCCTCCACACAGAGGACGCTCTAGCTGAGAATCGAACGGGACAACGTCTTGTTGTGAGGCGACAACGCTACCGCAGCACCACTGAAACTCAAATGTATGTCATTATTTAGTGACTTCAGTCCTTGGATCATCCCAGTGATTTGCCAGAAAAAACACAAATTTTATGAGGAAAAGACCAAAAATATGAGGCAAAAATCTGGATACTCTGCAAAAATCTGGACAGGTGACAGCTATGATGGCGAGGCCTATAAGGGCCCTTGTGGTCATTAGCCTAGTATATATGTGAACCTATAAGCTTACAAAGGAGACAGAAAGGCATTATAGAGCTGACTGATGCTGGTGAAATGGAGGTCTCCACCTCATCTCAACTAACTCTTCTCTACCAAGGAACTTTCAGACTCACAAAGTATGTCTGGTTGGGGTGAGGCATGTATTTTCCCACACATGCCTATCTCTTTGAATTAGCAGCACTTACACTAATTCAAACAGCTTGAGTCTGCCCTTTTTTCATAAAAAATTGTTTACCAATTGGTAGATATTGCTAATGTGGAGGCCTAGTCATCCGTTTTCACTCATTGCTAAGCTGGGATTGACTGCTCAAGCCCATCTCCCCCCACCTAGCCCCCTCTGGCACACATGCCACTAGTCAATCACAGGCCACTTGGGTTGTAGTAAGGGAATCATCTCTCTTTGCCACAGTACCAGGCTCTAACCTTTGTCAAGGGGGCTTGCAGAAGTGGCAATAATCAGTGAAATCATATTACTTCTTGATAGTGATGATTCCAGAAGACTTTTAGTCATGGTTAATGGAGGGTGGATGGCAAGTACTAAAAATGTCTTAAGATTTGAGTAAAGCTATTACAATGATACTTTATTTTAAAATATAAGTTGTCTAACAAGAAGGAAAGTTTTAAACAAAGAGCTGTGCTTTTGCCATAAAACAAAATTTTGACTGAGCTATGCTGCTAGCATAGTAACTTGAAACAGCATTTTCTCAGTTGTTTCAAATTCCAGGTCGCTTAACAAGATTACTTTCAAATAAGTAATATGGTCTTTCTTATATTATATATTTAAGACTACAGAATTTTACCTTTGTAAATCATAGCAACAGTGTTTATCTGTCAGCATTTTCTTTCAGCAATCTCACGTGAACGTTTTTTTCTCAGAATTCTCAATGGTCAGTATTCTTCAAGGCTTTTTTTTCTCCAGAATTCCCCATGATCATTGTTCAGTATACCCTACATCATAAAGAGATAATGAAATTCTGTAACAGTCTAGGCAAATGAATCAGTGCAGTGGTGCAGTGGTTAGTGTTGTTGCCTCCCAGCAAGAGGTTCTCTGGTTTGATTTTCAGCTATGGTGGAGTCTGTATGTCCTCTGTGGGTTAGCTCAGGTTTCTTCCCACATTCCAAAGACGAGTCTGGAGCATTTCTCCCCAGGCCTATAGTGAAAAAGGGAACTGTCCTAGTTGGACTTTTCTGGTAAATAAATAAAAAATGTTATTGCCCATTCCTCATGTAGGATGCATGTCACCAAGCATACTGTGTAGGTGATAAGATGACCTGAAATCAAATGTGCTCACAGTGCCACCTCTATGCTGGCTGTAGTGCTGTATGCATGACAGGTAAAATGTTGTCATACATTCAGTGCTGGGCCAGAAAAACTGTTTTAACTGTTATAAATAGCCACAGTTCAGCTTTGCAGTAAATAGATACATAGACAGATCGATATATCATCCCATATAGACAAATGGAAGACTTGTGTGTACCATTACCACACATGCATGTTGAGCTCTCCCAGTAGCCGAGATCTGCTCAACCTGCAGGTTGGAACTGGTGCTGCACCCATAAATGCCTGCAGTACCAATTCTGAAACACAGGTGAAGCTCTAGCTCATTTGACATTAGTGGACAACTTTGTTACTTAAGACCTTTTACATTAGCGTTCAGTGCCAATGTAAATTTTCTAAGTGAAGTATAGCAAACTGATTGTGATACTGTAATCAAGAGCAGGCCTTTACTCACTAGATTACATGGCATGAGGAATTTAAGATGACTATTTTATGAATTAACTGCTGAGTATATGCATGGGGTAGCATGCCACTCCAAAAATAAATCACTTGGCAATTCAGCCCTATAAGTAAAGTGAAATCTAATCACTGCCCCTGGCAGCTCTTCTTTTTGGTGTGAACTATAGAAGGCACTTGAGCATTTAGATATTTTTCGCAGGAATCGGGTACTTGCGGTCACTAACAAGCTCATGTGATCAAAAAGGCCCTTTAGGGTCACTAGTCTAGATCCTATCAGACATGTAGAACTTAGTTTTCCCCTGCATGCACCATATGTACTGATATCCAGCAATGTGAATTTCACTTTAATCTTCTGTGTACAGAATTAATAATATCAGCTTATATAGTCTATTGTGTTACCCTTTGCCATTATCTATCAACTCATGGTATACTTAATTTGCATTTAAAAACTTCACAAATGTTTGCTTTCACAAAAATCTATCTTGTAGGCTGTCACACAATACCCACACCCACGTCAAGCAAATGTATCTGATTTCCTGTTAATCTGTGCTTTCAAGTTCCTTTTTATTCTGCTTGTTTAGGCACATTCTTTCTATTGATTACAAGTATTTAAAGCATAGTTTATTTACTCAAAAATAGTTTCAACTTCAAGTATATTTAGATTTTAATTTTTCATCTAGAGCTGTATCAGTCTGTAGTTATCTGAGTTCTATCTGCCTCATCTTTTTCATTTCAAGGTTTTCTACCAATGGATTTAATCTCTCTCTGCACTGAAAATTAAACCTAACATAATTTTTGAGATACTTCAGCTCCAATGATGCACTAGTATGCCTAACATTCATAAAGGTATCAAGCTCAAAACTGGGGGATTAAGCTGTACTCATCCCTTGCACAGGTCTGAGAGATCAAATCATTCCAGACTAGGTTTAAGGGAAAATTTGTTGTTTCATAGCAATATGTGGTTGGTGTGAAGATGATATGATTAAATGCATTATCATTCAATTTGGGAAGAGAACTGTTTCACAGTTACAATTTGAACCTTATTACTCACTGTGGCAATGCTCTAATTATAGTTAGATTCTCTACTGATAAAATATGGTAAGAAAAGCTTATGTGATTGATAAATTAAGTCTTATGAAATATACTTTGTATGACATATATATATTCAGTTACTTGAATGTATAAATGCAATAATTTCCCAGTTAATAATATATTTAATAAAACAGAATAATTTTGGCTATTTCAATGTATAGCTACAGCTTCAAGCTATGAAAAATAAAACTTTTTCACGTAAAGCAGGGTTATTTTAACAGCCTGGAATGAAGGTCAATGGTGTGAGATGTGAGCTGTAGGGGGTTTAATGAAAAAATATTAGAAACTTTAATGTGTTAATTAAAAATGCGAGTTCTGGAATCTTGTCTGCACAAATACACAATTCTGGAATTCACTTTTCAATTAACAAATTCTACAGTTTTTAATTATCTTTTTTTTTCATTAAACTCCTCACACTCTAAATTGCATACCCTAAAACTATTAGGTAGGTCTTTCAGACTTATTCAAACTAGACTGCTCATTTTGTAAAGGCCATGCAGAGCTGAAGTACAGTTTGATATTCCATTAGAGAATTTAAATATTAATTGTAGGTTAAGATACAGAATAGTGCTTCATTTAATTGTATAATAAGGTTACAGAGTTCAGCTACTGTACCTTACTGCCTTTCACATTGTAATAAAAGTATAACTTTCACCTAAAAAACAGTTTTTAGATCAAAGTTATATGTTGGTTAATAAATCAAAGGCTGGATAGTGCAGTAATTCAGAATTTCTAATAAGCAGCAGTTTTCATTGTGACTTGTAAGTAAAAAGGGTTCTGCTACATTTGCACAAGTGCTAGTAGATTATGACACACTTGTTCACTGCCACTTGGGCAAAAAAGCAAGTGTTGAAATTCTCACTAGCAAAATCTCCCATTTTTATGTGGCCCTCCCAACACTCAACCCCATAAAACTGTATAGCCGTAACCCTACCAGAACAATAATTCTAATCCTAATCCTCCCCACCCACTTTCTAACCTGAGTCTTCTCTCCTTTGCCCTAAAATTCCATTCTCTCTTCCTAACTTAAATTTCCAGTTATTCACTAAACATAAAACTCCAACACCCTCCCTAAACTTAAATTCATTGATTGCTCCCTAGCACTAAAACTCCTCTCATGTACCATAAACCTAAGACTCCCTTCCCATGCCCTAACACTTAAGTTCCCTCCCATTCCCTAACCCTAAAAATCTCCCTCCAGCTCCTTCCCTATTGCTACTGCACTTACCTCACAGAAACTCAAATTTCTCCAATAATCTGCAGTAGGGACTTGCCTGAATGCATATTTGAGTTTGAGTGTGAGCAGCACCCTACACAAGCTATAAGGGACTCGAGTCCCTGGCTTTGAGACAGTGTTTTCTTGTGCACCTGGAACTTGAGCACTTGTGGTGAACCACTGAAAGGTATTTCTTTTGTGTCCCATGTTTTAGTAGCAAATGTTAACAGTACAATATATATATATATATATATATATATATATATATATATATATATATATGTGGCTTTCTGTAAGCTCACAGTTTTGTTTGTTCAGGTTATTTAATTCATTTTCCTGATTTCCTGACTGTGTAAATTCAGCAAGGTCAATGGCTTTTTTTCAAGTGAGATTTGAGGTGGTATTTATGATAACAATGGAATCTCAACAAATCAGTATGACAGAGTTTCTCATCTTTGCATAATAGTACTTTAAATTTTGTAAGAAAAGCAATAATTTTGATAACAGATTTAAATTCTGACACTTCTATGTGTGAGTCTTAAAAGATCAAGACAGAATGTCCAACAATCAGTCTTATATACGATAGGCCTGAGATCAATGTGCTTCAGGGTATTCTATTTTCTCCAAGCAATGATGACCTCAGAGTTATTATATAAGTAAACTTGAAGTAAAAAACAAGTATTGAACACAACACAGCTAGGCAAAAAACTCTATTTATTGAACATAAAAGAAAGTGATAAAAGTGAGCGCTTTCGCGATAACACTATCGCTTCTTCAGACTAATAAACAAGTAGAAAGACATGAGTTTAAAAAGAAAGCAAGACCAATCAGCTATCATATGCAAATCTGATAAATTAACTCAAAGGTACACACACACAAGCAATGCAGCAATTGTTATAAATACAAGGGAAACAGTACAAATAAAATCTTAGTTTAAAATCTGTTTAAAAATAATATTAATGTTTAAGCGGGTATGCTTTCAGGAATGGTTTAAGGCTAGAGACACAATTTAAACCAGGGTGTTTCTCTGCATTCAAGAGCAAGATCCATTTCTGTTCAGCCCTTTCTGTTTTATTAAATGTATCACCTGCCTCTAATACTAACGTCCAAAACCTGAAGTATAAGTCCAAATATTGTTTATTTTGCAAGCTGTCAGGTCTGTCATGCCTTCTATATATGAATAGTAACACAAAATCTATTTCCCTGGTGATGGAATCAAGGTGTCAGTACTCTATTTTAAAGTTTACATAAAAAAACTTTTATTATAATTTGTTAAGCGCTTTCATCTAACAGTAACTAGATTTCCTCAGAACAAATGACTGCCTTTAGGCTTACAATATATATAGGGTGTATAATTGAATAATTACTTAATTAACCATTTTAATTTCACATCATTTAAAGTGCTAGTGCAATAAAAACCTTAGTGACAATGTTAATGATAGTATTAAAAAGTTTAAAATACATGCTTTAAATTAAAAAAATAATGACATATTATATAGATAATTCATTGCATTTCCACATACCCATAATTTGTACAATTTCAAATATTATTATATAAACTAAACAAGTATAAATACAATTTCTAAGTAAAATTAATAAATTAGTGCATATTTGTAATCACAATAATACTAATTTCTAATGAAATCATGTACCTAATGGGGGGAACCCTTGCACTTCTACTGTATGTGGGACTTGATGTCAAGTGTAACTCCTGTAGTGAGTCTGAAACCAGTTGAAAAAATGACTGGCAGATTGTATAATATACTATATAATAAAATATAATAAAATGTACTAACTGCCAGTCTACCCATCATTAACCAAAATAGGTTTTACTGATATGTGATCATTTAGTCCTGGTGGAGTAGATCCCCAGTTTTCCTAATGTTTCCTCCTCTGGGGTTTACTATAGCTATATCTAGTATGGCAAAAATAAAACATTTTACAACTGGTGCTGTCTTGCAAATGTCTCCACAGGGCATTTATACAGTAATAATGATCATATATCCTCTGCCTTAAACTCCTATCTGTTTTTCCCACATAGTAACAATGACAATTGGCACACATAGCTAAGTACACTAAATGGGTAGTTCTACAATTTCCTCTCCTAAAATGTATTAATTAAGCAATTATTCAATTATATACCCTATATATATTGTAAGCCTAAAGGCAGTCATTTGTTCTATGTAAACTTTAAAATAGAGTACTGACACCTTGATTCCATCACCAGGGAAATAGATTTTGTGTTACTATTCATACTGTTGGACTGTTTCCTTATCTTTTGAATGCCTTCTATATAGGCAAAACTAACAGACCACTGAAGGACAGGATTCTCGAACACTATAGGGATATTAGGAACCAGAAAGATACAAATGCCTTAGCACAACACCTTATTTTACATGGCTCAGAACACACTTTTAAGTTCTTTGTACTTCAGGTTTTTATCAGATTTGCATATGATAGCTGATTGGTCTTGCTTTCTTTTTAAACTCATGTCTTTCTACTTGTTTATTAGTCTGAAGAAGCGATAGTGTTATCGCGAAAGCGCTCACTTTTATCACTTTCATTTATGTTCAGTAAACAGAGTTTTTGCCTAGCTGTGTTGGCTCGCTACTTGTTTTTTACTTCAAGTTTACACAGTTTTCTTTGTTTTTTACTTCAAGTTTAGACAGTTTTCTTGTACCGCACCATTCACCTGTTCTTGTGTATTTGTACTTTTTATTATATAAGTAACGGGGGTATGGAGAGGGTTGGGGTTATGCAAGGGGGGTTTCCACCTGTAAAAAGGAACTTTGAAGGAGAACAGAGCTTGCTGATTGACACTGTTTTGTTATAGATTTATTGTCTTATTTTCATAATTCTAAGGCACACAATTATGGGTCTCAGAATTACAGCAAGGAGCCCATTATGTTTAGTCTGTGAACCCATTTGGTCATCAAAGTAAAACATTAAAAATGTGATACAATAGAATAAACTGATACTGACAACTGCTGTGCCCTGTATCCGTTCATGTTTGAGCTACAGAATGCGAACATGTTGTCTGGATACTCTTGTACTTAACCTGTTAAGGACTTTACTAAACATTAAGGAATGCTATCCCTACTCTGTGTCACCTTCAAAAATACATTGCCTGCAGGTGGAAGGATCAGTTAAGATGCTATCTCATTAGTGAAGTTACAGAGGAAGAATATTTCCTTGTTTTTTTTTTTTTATTGACAACGAAATATATCTTAATATTATTCTTGGATGCACTGTACTTTGTAGAGTTAGTGTGTTGCCATTATTTTATCTAATGTCATGTTCAGGTCTTCAGTGATTTAAACCCACTAATGTACATGTACTGAACAAGTAAGTAATCAGTATTTTTTTACTTTATAATACAATACAGTATAATCTGTTACTTGGGATATAATCTTAACTAACCATTATTATCTTATATCTGCTCTAGTATCTGTAGTACCAAAATAATATATACCATTTTGTAAATATGTACTGAGAATATATCACTCTTTGTAATGTAAGAATATTCTGTTAGCAATAAGGTCATTGCCAACTGTATTAAAACAGTAACCATTTAAAATGTCAGGACTCAAATTGTCAAGAATAAATTACCAAAAATCTGTGCTTTTATATATATATCTGTATCTATCTATCTATATATCGATATATATATATATATATATATATATATATATATATATATATATATATATATATATATATATTTATATATACATATACACACACACACACACACACACACACACACACACACACACACACACACACACACACACACACACACATATACATATATATAAATAGATATATGATATAGCTATAGATATACTAAGTCCCAAGACTGACATTTTTCAGAATAGTCCCTTTTCTGAGCTATGGCAATGTCAGACTTGATATAAATAAGTTTGGGTTCTGTAGGGGTCTTGCTCCCTTACAGCAGGGAGTGTAGGGCTGTTTGTACTCCTGCAAAAAAACAAATTTAAAGAAAGATTGGTGTTTGATATTCATTCTTCTCCTCTATTTTTGGTCATATTTTTTCTCCATTTTAGGACTCTACATGAGAGCATTGACATTTCAACAAAGAATCATACCAAAACTAATGATGCAAAGAGCCATTAGTCTGACACTCCACTGCTGAGTCTGCTTCCTAGTTTATATTCCATTCAATGCATCATCTTCCTGCAGTGCATTCCTGGGCAACCATTCCGTATGTTATTCATTTATGTCCTGGAGTATTAACCACAAATTGCAAACAGATCTACATGCTTCTGCTTTGCCCTATAGTTACCTTTCAAATAAGGAAACCATTACTTCAGTAATAGTAATTATCTCTTCTGTGAAATTCTATAGCATACAAGGAAGCATTCATCATGCGCCTTGTGTATAACAACATAAATGCATTATGGTGAATGTGATAGCAAATCAACCAGCATATTTAAAACATAATACATAATGCTATTTTGCAGGAACAGATCACCTGCTGTACAGCTGGTTCCACTGACAGAAAGGGCTCATCAAATTAAACAAAATGGATATGAAATTCTAACCCATCAGAAGTTATGCAATTTTTATCTCAGTTTAGTCATCTGGGGTGTGTGCTGCAGTTCTTAGTTTGCTAGGCTGTGCACATTTGAACTGCTTTTCATCCTTAGGGGAAAAAGTGTATATAAAATTTTTATAGTAAAGATGCTTAACTGTCAATTCTAGCCCTAAAACCCTTTGTACTTTCGTGTTCTTACTGATGAAACATCTGTGGTATTACATACAATATTCAACAGTCAATGGTTTAACAAAACTAATATTAAATGCGTCTGTCTCAGTTGTGACTCCAAAATCACTTGTTTGATAAGGCCAATAAGATTCAATTCTTATGTTATGGTCTTTCTGTTGTGCTTCTTTGTTGACTGTCCAAGTCAAGCAAAAAGGTCACTTATAAGGCTTTTGAAAGCTTCAGTTCACATCAACGAAACAAGCACCTCTAAACACCATCATATGTATGCAATATGTAATTCTGATTTTAGGCTACCATCACATCATGATTCAATCATCAAACAGGTTGTACAAGAAAACATTAACTTATGTTTGCTAACATCTTTAGACAATACAGTGTGACAGTGTTTCTATGTCTGCACACTTAAACATGACAATATTTTATGGTGTAATTATCAAAGGCTAATCATGATGTAATATACCACTTATGTTTTTAAATTATATTGAGATGCTATTGTAATAATTAAATGCATCGTAATAGTGGTGTGAGTGTGCGTACACCTACATAGATATATATGTATGTGTGTGTGCATTTAAATACACAGGAAAGCTCAAATATCAGTGCTGTGAATGTCGACAAGTCAGAATCAACACCTGCAATGTTGATAGCTCAACACCCATGCTCCAAACATAACCTCAGAGCATACAGACTCAAAACAGTGCTTTTGCATGGAGTCAACCAGCCTCACACCCCCCATACAACCTGATAATTATATAGACTAATTCCAAGCTCAAACAATCCCCTGGGAAGGGACATATTGCACAACCCCAGAAACTGTCGATTTTGCACACCTGTCAACTATCTGTTTTGTCATCCAAGTGTGTCAACAAAACAAATGTCAACCTAAGCCACACTCAACTGAATTGAGTGCAAATTTATATATCATTTCTACACACATATATATATATATATATATATATATATATATATATATATATATATATATATCCCTATCAGATCGCCGAAGTTTCAAAACTCCGAAGACCATATGGCCAAGACCATACCTCCGAAGTTTTGAAACTCCGAAACAAAAATAAAACAAAACAACTTACCTGTACATTTTGGCACTGCACCTCCCATGTGGGGGGCAGCACCCTTCACAGCCCCTGCTACTTAAATATACCAACTCTGAGATTATATTACAATGAGAAAACCGGCAAATCTTGGGTTCCGTGCTATACGGTGATCCCAATACTAAGTGTTTGGAGTTTCAACTCTTCGGAGATATGGTCTTGGCCATATGGTCTTTGGAGTTTTGAAACTTTGACTATCTGATAGGGAACCATATATAAATATGGATCCTTATCAGATTATAGAAATATGACTAAAATTAATTTGAGTGAAACCATAAGACTGAAATTTCAAAATACTGAAAAATCAGTTGACTGAAACCCATAATACTGAAATCTTACAATGCTAAATTTCAACATACTGAATTGTAAAGTGGACGATATAAAACCAGAATAGGAGGGGGGGGCTACACCCCCCCCCCAAATTAACATATAGGATATAGCATATAGGATATACCTTTCCCACTGTAGTGCGATCCTGGACTTAGTATTTATAGGTAGGGTGGGTGTGAGGCCACAGCCGCCCACATTGGGGGGTGGGAGAGTGTAGCCCCTCACCTATTCTGGTTTTATTTTGTCCACTATACAATTCAGTATGTTGAAATTTAGCATTGTAAGATTTCAGTCAAGTGATTTTTCAGTATTTTGAAATTTCAGTCTTATGGTCTCAGTCAAATGGAATTCATTCAAATGAAATGTCTATCATCTGATAGGGATCCATATATATATATATATATATATATATATATATATATATATATATATATATATATATATATATATGGTTTCCTGTTAGAATGTTGAAAGTTCATAACAGTGACATTCATAACAGTGAACCCAGAAGATCAAAAAGCACAACTCTGATGTGCCGTAACACCGAAACTGAAAACATCTACAATAAATCTTTTGCAGGGGACAACTTCCCCTGCACCCCCCCCTCCCCTGCTAGTTATATATACCAACTAAAAGACTGCACTGTAGCTGGGAGTGGGTAAGACCCCAAAACCAGACGTACTGTGATCTCACATAATCACTCACCTGCACAGTTCAATCTTTTCAATTTCGGTGTTACAGCACTTCAGTGTTGTGCATTTTCAGTCTTCTGGGTTCAGTATTATGAATATTAATGTTATGAATATTCAACGTTCTAATGGGGCCCAGATCTGCAGCTATATGGGAAGGGCTAGGGTTAGCATTGGGGAGGGTTGGGATTAACATGGGGGGTTAGGGTTAGCACTGGTGAGGGTTAGGGTTAGGGATGGTTTGGATTAGCATTAGGGAGGGTTAAGGTTAGCATTGGGGAGGGTTAGGGGTAACAGTGGCGAGGGTTAGGGTTAGCACTGGGGAGGGTTAGGGTTAGGATCAGAGTTAGGATTGGGCAGGATTAGGGTTAGTATTGGGGAGGGTTAGGGTTTGGGTCAGAGTTAGGATTTGGGAATGTTAGGGTTAGCATTGGTGAGGCTTAAGGATAGCATTGGTGATGATTGGGGTTAGGATTGGGGAGGGTTAGGGATAGCATTGGGGAGGGTTAGGGTTAGCATTGGGGAGGGTTAGAGTATGATTTGGAGAGGGATAGGGTTAGGATTGAGGAGGGTTAGTGTTAGCTTTGGGTATTGTTAGGGTTAGGATTGGGGAGGGTTAGGGTTAGATTTGGAGAGGGTTAGGGTTAGGTTTGGAGAGGGTTAGGGTTAGGATTGGGGAGAGTTAGGGTTAGCATTGGGGAGGGTTAGGGTTAGCATTGGGGAGGCTTAGGATTAGCACACATGTGATGACTCCTAATGGGAGAAGCTAAAAGATATTGCTTTAGTAAGGTGGTGCAGGGGAGGGTGGGCAAAACCTGCCTCTAATCTTAGCTGCGGACATTACCTTAGAAAAAAAAACATTCTGTAATTCTACCACTGCACAAAACAGGCTCAGACACACACACACACACACACACACACACACACACACACACACACACACACACACACACACACACACACTGTCAGTAAAATGAACTTCCAATATTCTTCTACTGTAGTTAAAACTGTCAGGATCATAAACTGTCAACCAAATGAACTGCAACCACACACACTCACATATATCTATCTATTTATGTCTATCTTCTGTATATATTTATAGCTATCATTTTATCTAAATATAGATATAGATAGATACACACACTCACACACACACATACACACACACGTGTATGTATACATATATATATATATATATATATATATATATATATATATGTATGGGATATATGGGTCCCTATCAAAAGTTTGAGTTTTCAGAAACTTGAAATTAATATGGTCGAGACCACATGATAGATTTTCCGAAGACTCAAAGATTTTGAATTGAGATTGCAGTACAGTGAGGATCGGGGAATTTCCCCATTTCCCCACTGTAATGCAATCTTGGAGGTGGGCTATATAATATGCAGAGGGTATGGGGGGTGGCGGGGAGCTTATCCCCCTCTGCAAAAACAAAGGAAAAGGGTAGACTTTTGTTGATTTTTGAAGTTTGCTTTTTTCAAAAACTTGATCATATGGTCTCGACAGTATGAATTTTGAGTTTCTGAAAACTGGAGCCTCTGACATAGACATACATTATATATATATATATATATATATATATATATATATATATATATATATATATATATATATATATATAGGTCTATGTCACATCACCTAAAACCCATTTGATTGACTTTCACTTCATAGAGACCAAATCATCTAATTTTCAAAATACTGAAAACTCATTTGACTGAATCTCATTTCACTGAATTGTAAGACACAGACATGATGTGGGTTTCCAGTCACCTGTGACTTGTTTGTGATAAAAAGGATTTCTGTAACTTACAGTGTTGACTGTCAGAATACTGATAGTCATGTAGAAAGTAGTGTTGTAGTGTTTTTAAATGTGGGTATGTCTCTCTACATTTTTATGGGAAGTATCTAAAGTAAAATGGTGGATGTGTTGTGCGTTCCCAGCCGTAGCGGCAGCGTGCAGAGTACTGTAAGGCAAGTAAAAGGTATATGCTCTTTTCCTCATTGTAGTGCGACCCTGGAGTTAGTATATATAGTTAGCAGGGATGGGTGCACAGCCCCCCACATTAGGGGATGAGGGGGCAAAGCCCCCCACTTAGTTTGACTTTATATTGTCCAAATTCTGTTAGGATGACAAGTGAGTAGTTTTTAAGTTCTGGAAGGAGGTAGGTATTAGTGTTGTGAGTATGTTTGTTTATTGTTTAATGTTTAGTGTTTTGAAATTTAGTAGTGAAAGCTTTTGGTGAAATGAGATTCAATCAAATGAGTTTTCAGTATTTTGAAAATTAGGTGATTTGGTCTCGGTGAAATAAAAGTCAGTCAAATGGGTTTTAGGTGATGTGAAGTAGACCCATATATATATATATATATATATATATATATATATATATATATATATATATATATATATATATATATATGTGTGTGTGTGTGTGTGTGTTGTGTATAATTACTCTATCTGTACTCTAGTAGTTTAATAAATTATATTTAAATTACACAATTCCTGTATTATACAGCATACTGTAATAAATATGCATATCGGTATTAGGTTTTATAAAAACTAGTACTTCAGAATTTGTGAATACTACAGAAATAGTCTGAAATTAAATTCTGTCCTCAGGAAAATTTCCTCAGCCACAAAATGTCTCTACGCCTGTTAAATTAATCAAATTTGTTGTGTTAAGTGTAGAGAAGAGCTCTACAACACTCTTCCTAGCATTTGTTTGACATTTTATGTAATTAGAAAGCAATGAAAATAAATACATGTCATCATCTTCTTTCGGCTGTTCCCGTTAGGGGTCGCCACAGTGGATCACCTGTTTCCATTTCTTCCTGTCCTCTGCATCTTGCTCTGTCACACCAACCACCTGCATGTCCTCTCTCACCACATCCATAAACCTTATTTTAGGCCTTCCTCTTTTCCAGTTACTTGGTAGCTTCATCCTTAGCATTCTTTTCCCAATATACTCAGCATCCCTCCTCAGCACATGTCCAAACCAACGTAATCTTGCCTCTCTGGCTTTGTCTCCAAACCTTCCAACCTGGGCTGACCCTCTAATATACTTATTTCTAATCCTGTCTACCCTCGTCACACCCAGTGCAAATGTTAACATCTTTAACTCTGCCACATCCAGCTCAGACTCCTGCCTTTTTGTCAATGCCACTGTCTCCAACCCATATAACATAGCTGTAAATAAATTTAATTAATTTAATTGAATGTATTTACTTGCAGTTATCACTGTTTCTGGCTCATTTACTATAATCATCATTTCCAGGTTATAGGAGTTTAAGGCTGCAGCCACAGAATTGTACAGCTAGTTTAAATAACAATATTTTATATATTATTCTCATGTAGGGCTTTGCTAACAATAGCAGACTGACTACTGATATATGTTTGTTTTCTTGAGTAACTTAAAAGCTTCTTGTGATGAAGTGACTTGCCTGCAGCCATAATGTATGCAGTTAATGGTTACATGACTCAGCCTTAAGTTTTAAAGATTGCACCCTGCCAGCTAGTCTGTATATCATTTTTCAACAATAAAGACACATATTCAAAGCAAATAGTAATTATGGTTGAAGGCATATAATAAAAAATAAACTTTGGACCTACTTTATCAGGCTAAGTTGATTTTTGTTAGGTACTGGCAGTTTCCAAACATCTTTTATCTTCAGCTATTATTTGTGTACAATTACCTACACACTCTTTTCAGTTTTCAGTGCTGCTTTCAATGAAAAACTGATTGCCCAACATCACCCTAGTGTCATACACTAAAACCAGCTAACATCATCCATTGGCTAGTTCGGATGAGCTGTCACTGATGAGTAAGTAGTCTTTAGTAACCTATCATATCAGAGTGAAACAATCAATGAACCACCCTTTCCCAATAAGGAATTTTGTAAGCAGTTGTTAATTTGTTTAGCTAATGCTTTACAACTGTAAGACTTTGCTGCATCCTCATACATCACCCAGCACAATTAATGCTAATTGAAGAATACCAGATATGGTACATTAAGCTAAAAGCCATTCTGCACAATAAAACATGTTATTTTACCCAAACCCATGTGAAAACTTCTTTTTTATGTCACCGTTAACTTTACTTTTCTGGTTTAATTTTAATAAGCTGCTGATTACAGTTCATCTTACCTACTTAATATCTTAGTTCAGTTTCAGTGATGCATCTTTGCTAAATTTTTTAGCATGGTTCTAATGAGTCCTAATTCATGTCTCAGTTAGTCTTGCATTTAACCCTTGTGGTAGAATATTATCTGGCCTGTCAGATGGGGAAAAAACAAAACCCTGAGCAGTTTTGGGAAAAGGGTGTTGGTCTCTTTGATTTTTTCATCCTTGTCCACTTACTCAAGTTTGTAGGGCAGAGAACCATTGCTGTTTAAGCTCTAATGTTTTGTTCTACTCGTTTTCCAGTATTACTGCATATTCCTCTACTCTCACCAGAGTGCACCCAGTTTGTACTGGTAAAACATCATGATGTTTTAATTTTTAATCACATATCCAGATTCACTCTATCCATTATGTACTGGTGAAAGCACTATGATGCTTTCACTTATAATCACAGATCCAGATTCACTGTACCCAGTCTATATTGGTGAAACACTATGATGCTTTAATTTATAATCATAGCTCCACATTCACTCTGTCCACTATGTATTGATGAAGGCACTATGATGTTTTTTTTATATCACAAATTCTTATTTTCTCTACCCACTGTGTGTGGTGAAAGCACTATGATGTTTTTAGTTTTAACTATAGATCCAGATTCACTGCACATACTGTGTACTGGTGAAAGCATTATGATGTTTTCAGTTATAATCACATATCCAGATTCATTGCACCTGCTCTATACTGGTGAAAGCACTGAGATGTTTTTAGTTTTAACTACAGATCCAAATGCACTGGACACACTGTGTACTGATGAAAGTACTATGAAAGTTTTAGTTTTAATTACAGATGCAGATTTAGTGCAC
Source organism: Protopterus annectens (assembly GCF_019279795.1). Taxonomy (NCBI): domain Eukaryota; kingdom Metazoa; phylum Chordata; order Ceratodontiformes; family Protopteridae; genus Protopterus; species Protopterus annectens. Next base: position 70,461,845 of record NC_056751.1, read on the forward strand.
ACACTGTGTATTGGTGAAAACACTATGATAGTTTTAGTTTTAATTACAGATCCAGATTCACTGCACACTACTGTATACTAGTGAAAGCATTATGATATTTTCACTTATATCACAGATCCAGATTCACTGTACCTCCAGTGTATTGGTGTAAACACTATGATATTTTCACATATAATTACAGATTCAGATTTACTCTACCCACTGTGTGTTGGTGAAAGCACTATGATATTGTCACTTATAATCACAGATCCAGATTCATTGCACCCACGGTGATGTCATCTGCTATTTATAAGGCTCTGGCAAGTTTTGCTTTTGCAAAAATAAATATTTTATGTGCTGCTGAATCAAATTGCCTTCATTAAAAAAATCATGCTATATAATTTCAGAATAAACAAAATTTTAAAGGCTTGGATGATCTCTAAAACTGTATATGTGAATATTATGACTCAGCCGAAAATACAAAATATTCCTACAATGTGCTTTGTTTTTACAATCTTTATGAATCACCAGTGTTAACTGTGAGTCAGTCAAAACTGTAAACTCTTAGTCACTCCTATTGTAATAGCATTGTGTCTAATCTCCCTTTACATATAATATATCATCTATTGCATATCAGTATAAGAATGAAGAAATGCTTTTAATAATTAATTTCTTCAGAAAAGTAAAACAGTTTAGACTCTGATTATATGAAGATTACTTGCTGCAAAAATGTATTAGTTACTGTACATATTCCAGCAGTTCAGCTAAAGCATTTTCTTAACAATGAATAATAAAATGAGTATATAGAGTAGAGCAGCAACGATGTTTCAACAAAGTGGACATTTCCTTTTACTTGCTCATTTTGAACTGTATGTTGATAGAGCAATGATAATTTAACAAATGAGCTATACATACACCTTTGTACGGGTGAAATCCAATTTCAAATGTACTTCTGTAATTGTTTTTTAATACATTTTGTTTAATGATCATAAAAAAAGAATAATTGCTATTATTAAAGAGGAAATGCTTCATATTGATGTGTATATCATATTAATTTTTTCTTAGAATAAAGAAATATTCCACCAATCAACTATGTGAAATCCTTTGAAATGGCTTCTATAAAATTTGGAGCAGACATTAAAATGGTGAATGTACAAATAATTGAAAATAAGGAAAATGCAACAAGACATAAACGATCTAAGACGGCAGCTGCAAACTTCCATTCACTGCAGATCTCTTCTCCTTCATCCATCTCCCGAAAGCGACGAGCTATGTACTGTACTTCTTCCAGGATCTTTGCAATTTCTTTGTGAGTCTCAGGATGGCTGCGGCTATGAAGAGCATCACTGCCTTCCATGGATGAGCAGGTTGTCCTCCCACACATCATCCCTGAGTCACTGTTAGGGGGACTGCATGGATTTTCGATTGCATGATAACCAAGGTACATCATGTTTCCATTACTGGTCTGCTGACCAGAAACAGCACTCATTTCTACACTGCTAATGCTAGAATGATGCTTCTGCTGGCTGTATTTGTAAGGAAAAGGCCTTCGGTTTTCCCCAGGTTTCTTCATTCTCAAGAACCAGGCACACCAGTTCAGCAATATAACACGAACCTGCAACATGATGAACAAAAAAACTTGGTAAACTTTGTAGGGTTTTACTATTATAAAGTTATACATTTTACAAAGTGTTTTAATTTCTGCATGCTCTGCATTTTGCCTACCATGCTTTAATTTGTACTTGCATACACTCTAGTAACAGTTGATACAGTATTATTGTTTTCAATACTTTGTACATTTTCATAGTCTCTAAGGGAGCCAGTGCTATTACTGTAAAATTAATTTCAATATATATTCAGTCTGTTGTACCATTATGAAGGTCTACAGAGCCGATTTTATATCTTGCTTTGCATAATATTTTCCATATGAACACATACCTCTCAACTTTCCAGATTTTTGAAGAATGTCCAGATTTTTGCCTCATATTTGTGGTCTGTTCCTCATAACATTTGTGATTTTCTGGATTTTTGTGGCAAATCAGTGAGGACTGAATTCATTAAATAATGACAGGCATTTGATTTGAGTTTCAGACTTCATAACCTTCATAAAATGCATAGTAGCACAAGAACTTTTGTTCTAGCAGCTTTGTTAGTTTATAAGAGCAATATTTAAAATGTGTCCCTGTTTTTGAGGATTTACCTCCCCCCCCATTATTTTTTGGTTTTGCCCAGACTTTTAGTGCTAAGAGGTTGAATGCTGTGTATGAACATATTTGGCATTAGATCAGTCTTCTGCTGTTACTCATTTGTTTCCTAATGAAAGAGGCAAACGTAAACCTACAACTAGTACAAGACCCTAGACAGCTGCTTATATAGCCTTGTGCAAGATCCATCCCTGACATGGATGAATGGCAGAATGAATGGTATATCATGCAATTTAGTGGGACTGGCAGTACTACAGAGCAGAAACAGTGATGGTTGGCACCATATACCCTGCCACTGGATATATAACTTCTTAGTGAAACTCTGCTTGCCAAAAAATAACTGATATCCTACAGTCAATACCTAAAACATAAACAGTATGGAGTACCAGCTATAATAGTCAACAAATACAACAAAACTAGTAATCTCCCAAACAGACCAAAGCACAAACACACATTTTATATTTTATGTGGGGCACTGTTTACTTTGAGGTTGCTAAAATATGGAGAAAAATGAAAGCTTCATCCTGCACCCCCCCCCCCCGTACATAAATACTACTTTATGTTAACAGACAGTGCTTTATTGACATCTGTTTATGACAAAGTCAGTGCATGGATGGAATGCATTGGTCTTGAAACAACAGTTAAACTACCCTGCCAGGCTTGTAGCAGATAGTGAATCCTCACAGATTTGTCACACCAGATAACCAGTATGCCCTGGTTTGTTATAAATGGGCAGGGTCACTCTGCAGTATATATGTGATATCGACCAAGTTAGCCTGACTTTTCTAGGGTAGTGTGAATGGCCTGTCATAGCTGATGTAAGGTTATACCCAGCACTATGCATCCTGGGAATTTGTAAGTTTCGGCAGACTATTGGTGAAACTGGAGGTGCATCCCTGTTGCCATTATTCATCATACAGCTTGCATTTATCACCTACATGCTGTTGGATGTTTGCAGCTAAATATTATTGTCTATTACCGCCTCCAAAAACACTCCAGCACCCTGCAAGCATTTCATAGGGATGCATGACTTCACATAATGTTGGACACAACTGACTGTACTCATAAAGATGTCATGGTCCCACTGGGCTCTAATGAGATGGCATATAGTAACAGGTTGACCTTAAGAGAGTTTTATTGGATTATTAGATGAAATGCCACTGTTGAACCAGGGTTAAATGACCATATTTCCCTGGTTCCTGTTCTAAGAAAAAGAGCTTTAAACATCTGAATTTGTAATGTATTTTGTATAATATATTATTTTTAATAATGTAAAATTTAACATTTTCTAAATTGTTTGTGTGTATATTTAAAGTACAAAGGTTTTTAGTGTCTATGTCTTTAAAATTGTGGAAGAATAATTGATCAATTGATTGTTTCATTGCATATAAAGGGTGTTGACTTGGAGCAATGTAAATTCTTCTGTTTCTTGTTCTGTGGAAGTTCTTGAGGTGTATAGTGGGGAAGAAAGCGCTTAACAATAAAGAGACTGGAGTAACATACTCTTTGTGAGCATTTTGTTTCATGTGTTGGGCTTATGATATAGCTGCTTGCTCATATTGGCACCTTTGAAGTTTTATTAGTCGTTTTTTTTTTGGTGCCTTATCAAACGGATTTGTTTTTGTTATAAATGTAGGTGGTTGCTAAGAGAGTGTTTGCCCTCCTAAGGGGTCATTTGTTTCTTGAATAGCTCTGAATGATATGTGCAGTATAACTAATGCGAGGTCAGTGAAATGTCTCTCAGTTCTGCTATGGTCTGCAATATTCTGATGTCCAGAAGAATTGCAACAGGGCATCTGCCAGATTCTCCACCTACTGCTCCAAGTAAAAATGTTGTCAGACAGGATGAGACAGAAACAGCACCTGCCAAACTGCAAGCTTTGTATGACAAAGCTGTGAGATGTACGCAGTGTTTGGTGAGCACATTGGGCATGTAGCCAATAAGTGAGACAAAGGCGTATAAGATATTATTGCCAAACTGAATGCAAAGACACACATTACAAGGCACCCCTCACAATACCCGACAACCACACTGTATATGCCAAAGGGTGTCTACTATATCTTTCTTTTGCTGACTAGGTTAGTACCACTTGTAGTCCACTTTCTAAGGAGACCCAAAATTTTATATATATATATATATATATATATATATATATATATATATATATATATATATATATATATTTTACTTTTGTATTCCTCTTCTGGGTGCCAGGTTTCAGCCCTCCTGTAATTATTTTCTCCATTCATTCCTCCATGGTATGAGAGCCTATCATAGGAGGCCATTGTTCAGACAGCCATCAGGGCTGCCCTGGTTAATGATCAAAAGCACTTGCAGTGGCTGACCTGTGCTTGCAGATGAGACGTCTTGATATGCCATTCCACAGAAGTGTTTGTATTCCCATGCACACCTAATGAAAGCTGCCATGTGGACATGACACCATTCCAAAACATACAGGTTGTGCACTTCTCACTTCTCTGTCAGCCCTGATACAACCCAGATCCCACCCCACCCCGAAAGTGCAGGTTGACTTTGGACTCACATTCTTACCCTTCTTCACTGGCTCCTTGGTCTCCAAGTTACTAGTTAATCCTGGGTCATTTGGGTCACACCAGGGCTTTATCCCTCTGTGCCACAGACCTGATAACCCACAGTGGTATTTACAAATTAGGTGTAATTTGGCCAGGATACCATGGACTGGAGCAAACACATAAACAGATAAGAGATGGATTAGAGAAAAAAAATGAAAAAAAAAAAGATAAAGAATGGAATGTCATTAATAGGGGTATGGAAAACGAGATAATACAATGTAACTGTATATAAATGTTATATGGAAGAAGGGTGGACTATATTAAAACAGAAAGTAGGAAAAATAGAAAAAAAAAACAGTTGTAGAAAGAAGAAAGAAGATTAAGAAATTGAGATTTGTACATATACAATTTCCTGTCTTTATAATAAAAGTTACCAGCAAAATATACATTGATAGTGAATGTGCTATGCATTGGAAGAAGCAACTTACTTTCCTAGAGTGTGAAACAATATTGGGGTTTTACCCCACATTTGGGAAGTAATTGTATAGCAGCTGCTAATTATAAGTCTAGGGAAGGCTACTGAAAATATGTTAGCCTATAAGTCTTATGTCCAAAGGACAGAGCTGCAAAAAAATAAAAAAAAAGCAAAACAAATAAATACGTAAATAAATAACAGCAAAAAAGAATAATGATAAATAATGTCTGCTAATTGTTAGTTATGAACCAATTGTACAACACAGGCTAAAGGTGAACTAATACATGACAGCTAAATGAAAAAAAAAACGAGATAATAAGAGTAATGGAAAGGGAAAAGAAACATAATCGACTGTATTTCTATTCTTTTACATAGACGTTATGTAATATGTCACTGAAGCAAATATATTAATATAAACAGGCTATGTTCATTTATAATAGGGTTTTATGATTTTAATAAAAAATAATTTTATTGTTAGCAAGTGCCATAGAATCATTAACATCCAAGCCAGTCTCTATCAACTCGAGAAGATGGGGCAGTAGTGGGAACAGAACCTAAAGCCTTTTGATCTTCCAGACATCAAATGCAAGGGAACAACCTGATGAAACACCTTTGCTAGCATTTCAGGAACACAGGCATGGCAAAGCAAGTAAGTCATGAGATTATTTGTGTCTTATGTCAAGTCATGACATACCTTCCATTTCTAGGAAGGCAAAGACACTCAGGCCCAGGACAAATTTACACATGCCCATCCAATTGTCCAGGATACCCTTGAAGAAAGGGAAGGTATCACTCTGTTTAATTTGCGAGAACAATTTATTCCAGAGGTGGGGTAAAAATTGGGTAAAAAATATATCCCTCCAGCATGTTTTGTTTATATGTTGGTGGAGGTTAAATTCCTTATGTTTAGTGTTAGTGGAAATGTTTTCCTTGCAGAGCCGTAAATGATCAAGGAGGGTTTGGTCCATGCTGGAATGGAATGCAAGTGACAGAGCCCCACTTAAGAGTTCATAAGAGATTGGGTATAGAGATAGGACTTCAAACCTGTCTTGGTAGCTCAAGGGTTTTAGACCAATAGTCTTTTGTTTAGAAATTACTGAGACCTTTACAGCTGTTTGATGCATCTGAACAGATATTTGCCAGTTAACACTGATGCATATTTACATCATACAGCACATTTACTTATATGCATTGCCTCATGGTAGCATCATTTGTACAACACAGAAGACACAAAAACTGTCACCACTATGTGCAACACAGTAATGTGTGTCATCAACTGTATTTAGTACATTTACTAACCTGTCTATTGGTCAGGTCTCATAGTCACTACCACGGATGCTCTACAGTAATCTCATCTCCCAGTCTCATTTGAAATTCCTGCTCTGCCATAAGTTTATTTCCTTGCAGTGAACCACCAGTTGTGTCCCTTTTCTCTCAGTTCTGAGTATGTGTCTTTTTAAGTACACATTTATGCATGCTGGCCAGTGTCTTTTTTTCAGTCTAGCACAGTACGTCTGTGAATCACAAACACATTCATTTCATATGTAATCTGCTCCTGGCGTCAGTTTCTCAGGGCAGGACTACCTAACCAGAAGTTAAAACTGTATAGCCCTATGCAGCCATCATCAACACAGTTATCTGCTTGGGAGAGATTTTGTCCACATTTCTGGTGTTATATTGCTGCATTGTGGTGCTCACAATATCCAGTGGGACTTACGGATATAAGTAACATACCATTCTGAACATGTTACGTTCACCTGTGCCTCATAGCCTCTGCAGGTTCAAGTGAGACAGGTAGATATCAAACCACTGCAATACTTTGGAATTAAAACCAATGTCTTTCAGTCTGTTTATAAGCAAAGTGTGATCAACATTTTCAAATGTACGTTTGAGGTCTAAAAATATCATCTTTGTTCATTCATCTTTTTTCATATTATTATTATTATTATAGAACTGATCAGTTAGTATGTATGTAAAAGTGGTTGTCTTATATTTGGGTCTGAAGCCATGATGTCTGTTGGTACATATATCACATTTGGCAAGGTGTTTCAAGATTTTTTCACATACCAGTTTCTCTGCTATAGACCTATAACCATTAACTGAGAAAAGGTGAGGTACTTTAGGGAGGGATATTATATGAAAATACTTAATGCTTGCTAGTACAATTTCTAGTTGTTAGGGTGTGGTTGAAAATGCTGGTGAGTGGTTCTGCTAGAACAAATTGCCTATCTTCCAGTAACCTAGGATGAAGGTAGTGAAAGTGTGGACTGTAGCTGCAATGTAAATTGCCTAACAAGTTTTCAACTGATTTTTTGGTGATAGTTTTAAATAAAAAGTTTGGGCAGTCAAGATAATGGTGGAGGTGGATGCCTTATTTGGCACTGCTGCTAGTGAAGGAATGTGACCCCTAAGATCATCAAAATTATTCAGTATGCATGACTTTGGGAAATAGTCTGTATGTGCTTATTTGTTTAACAGTTTGCCAGAATATTCTGGGATGTCCAAGTTGCTGCTCTTCACTTGCCTAAGGAAAGCTGTTTTTGTGGCATTAGCAACAATCCTTGTATCTCTATTTAGTTTAAGAAAGATATTATACTTTGCTTGATCAGAAGGGGGCTTGATTTCTATTCTTGATTTTTTGCCTACATTCACGTGTAATCCTCATTAATCTTTTCTCAGATATCCATCCCTGCCTTAGATGGAAAAGTCTATCTTGAATTAGTAATATGGAATTATACAATAATGCTTCATCTAGTGTGGGATTATCCGCAGTATAAACTAAAAAAATCAGCTTTAATTAATTAAACTGTCAACAGTAACATTTTCTCTGATATGCTGTTAATGACAACTCTGGAGTGTTTGAATCCAGTGATTCTCCAAAGATCTGTCTAGAATAATTTATGTCAGAAATTCAAAAAGTCAGCACTAAGCTGGATCGTTTTATAGAACAACAGAGCAAAAACAAACTCTATGGTTGCTTTAGGGGTTTCAGAGAACTATCCAGACTGTATTCTAGTATTATAGTAGGAGAACAGGAAGTTGAAGCAGTAGTGTGTTACTTTCAAGAGAAGTTGGAACTTATGCAGGATAAACAACTTGATCAAAAAGACAAAGTCTGAAAGAGGAGCACCACTGATATCAAAAAACACCAAAGTGAAGTTGGAAAGTGATGGCTGGTTGTAGCTATAAACTAGCTTGTGGACACTTGATATGGAGGAAAGTAATGGACATAATAGGAGAAGATGCCACAGGACAGCAGTGGTGTTATGGTGTTTGCAGGGTACAGTGGTGCAGTATGGAGGACAAGCTGGACTGTATCTAAGGGAAGCTAAAAAGTACGAATAAGGGATGGGTGGCCAGTGGCAAGAACTGATGGCAATGCCTGATGAAAGTGTCTGGGTATAGTGTGCAGTGCATAAAAATGAAGAGTGAACTAAACTGCTGGATCTGTTGGCGGTAATAGTAATTTACTTAAGTGTCAATCAGAGCTGTTATGCATAAGGAAGGAGGACTAGGAATATAAGTCAGAAGAGAAAATGGAAGGACTGTGGGCCTACAGGAAGGACTAGAAGAGAGTGAGGCATGAAAGACTGCAGAGAAGTGAATTTCAAGCTCAATGCAGTAAGAAGCACAATCAAATCACTGGGATCATTGGACAGATATTATGCACTACGCAGGAAAGACTAGTGGTATAAACAGTAGAGCCAGGTACTTTAAAAGTAATTATCAAAATTATAGGCTGAAGTAATGACTGACAAAGACTGCAGCTATATTATGGAGATTGTTAATGTCACAGCAGAGTGTGAAAGTACTCAAATTCATTTCTACCATTGCATAATGTCATGACAGAGGGTGAAAGTACTGAAAGTCATTTCTACCATTGCATACAGGCAAAAGATGCATCTGGCTACAGCCATATTAAATCTTAGAAAAGGAACAGTGGTACAATTAATGCACTCAGCTACTCAAAGAGTTGGTTGGAAAAGAGCTTTGTCCTGGACAAGGGGCATGGGAGAAGTAACCTGCGTGCATGTGATGAAGGATATAGGGAACTGATGAGGGGGCCAGGAAGATGATGTTTGGAACATGGATACACAACCAGGAAGTGCAGTGATGATGCTATGGTGTTGTGCTGTCTGGGGACAGACAGAAACAAGATAAAACTCCCCCTTAATGCAGTTGCAGTGCTGAGAGATGGGTGAGGTGTATCCTATATGTGAGAGATGCAACTATACAGCCAAACTGGAGGGCAAGTTCTCTCAACCCAAGACTGGAACAGCCAATCAGGAGGAGAAGGGAACTATTCGCACCACAAAACCAGTCTCACATAGACCAATCGTATCTGCATCAACAAACAGGACACATAAACACACAAAGACATACTCGGAGGCTCTAAATAAAAACCTGCCAAAGCAGCAGAGACCTCCAAAGCAGACATCCAAGCAATCTCTACCCAAAACAATATTCACGTATCACATACTTCACAAAGTCTGTGTGCCACACAAACACAGCCCTTAAGGCTAAAAAACACACCAAATACACTAGTAATAGGAGACTCTCTTGTCAGGCACACTGACTTCCTGCTCACCAGACTGAACAAGGAGAAGTTCACTGTAAGCTGCCTGTCGGGTGCCAGGATCCGCCACATAACACAAGCTCTCAGGTCACTCCAAAGCAAGTACAAATATGACTCTGTCATTGTCCATGTTGGTGTGAATGACCTGAGATGTACCTCCCTGGACTACATGAAAAGAGACATAGAGGAGCTCTCTGATTATGTAGCCCAGGCCAGTATGACCCTGACCCTGAGTAGCATCTTGCCCTCACCAACAATGATGCCACAGTATAAAGACAAAATGATCAATTTTAACAATTGGATAGACTATTGGCGTCATTCAAAGGGGATCCAGTGTCTGTCAGCCTGGGATGACATGCTTGACAAGCCACGCTACTTCGCTAGAGACGGCTTGCACCTGTCACCCCTGGGCTTTCGAATACTGGCTAAGGCTCTTGCCACCCCTATGGTGCCTTTTTTAGGCAAGGCTCAAAAGACAAACCCACCTCCATAGACAACACAAGAAACAAAAAACTGAGAGTAATGCTACTCAATGCCAGAAGTCTAAACCTCAAAATGCACATACTCGAGGCACTCCTCAGTATGGAGAAAATTTATATCTATGCAGTAACAGAAACCTGGTTCAAGGCTCCAGAGAGCACCCCAGCACTACCAGGCTATAACTCTTCCCATACCTTTCGGCCCCAGAACTCAGACCGAAATACAAAAGGCGGGGGTGTATCCATCTTCATCAAGGATACCCACACCTCCAGGTTAGTGGCACTGCACGAGGCCTCAGAGACCATCCGCATGCAACTAACAGTAGGCAAAACTGCTTTTCAGTTTGTAGCTTGCTACAGATCACCCACCTTGTCTCAGGACCCCCACTTGGCATTCCTGAGAACATTGGAGAATATGAAGGTCTCAACAAACACCATGATATTGGGTGATTTCAACTACCCAAACATTGACTGGGAAAACTACTCAAGTCCCAACTCCCTTGCCCAACGTTTCCTGGAATTTATAAACTCTAACACTCTAGAACAACTGGTCATCACTCCCATAAGAGGTGACAACATATTGGACCTGGTCATCACCAACATGGGGGCTCAATGTTCCACACCAGAGGTAAACCCTCATTGTTAAAATCAGACCTTAAACTAATCACACTGGACATCCACATCCCGACCCCACCCCCAGCCAAGGAAACCACAGTGAAAAATTTCTCAAAAGCAAACTTCACACTTCTCAAGACAGAGGTGGAATGTTTCAAAGCTCCTGGGCTAATGGGAAATGCTGCCCAAATCACAGTATCCTTTACAAATGCATTCTATGAGCACCTACAGGAATGCATGGATAGAGCCATCCCAAGTAAAACCAAGACTCACTCCTCCAAAAAGAGTAGACCAGTCTGGTGGACCCCAGCCATAAATAAGCTATACAACAGAAGGAGGAAACTACTACATGATACAGCAAAATCCCAAAAAGGGAAGGCATCCCTGATCAGTATTAGCAAGAAACTATGATCCCTCATAAAATCATCCAAGACCAGCTTCGAAAGAAAAATCACCAAAGACTCTAAAGATAATCACAAAGCCTTCTTTAGCTATGTCAAAAATCTAGGTGGCAAATCTCAGATCTGCTCTGAGCTGGTGCAAAATGGCAAAAAATACACTGAACCCACTGACATTGCCAACATCCTGGCTGACAGGTTCAGTGCAAACTTTACCCCCCCACCCCCAAAAGGGCCCATGTCCATTCCTGAAGAATGTAGACCCCCAGACATCACAGAAACACAGGTGAAAACAGCCCTCTCCAAAGTCAAAAACACAGCATCAATGGGACCGGATTGTATCCCAGGCTGCATCTTACACGAGCTCCAAAAAGTAATAAACCCTCACATAAATTCACTATTCAAACTTAGCCTTACTACAGGATATGTACCCAAAGAATGGCGTACAGCAACAGTTATCCCGCTCCACAAAGGTGGCGCCACAACGGATCCTGGGAACTATTGCCCTATAAGCCTGACTAGCCTGGTCTGCAAGGCTATGGAGCGCATCATCATGGATCTCATAAACAAAGACATTGGGAACCTCCAGACACTGGACCCTACCCAATTTGGCTTTGTTAAAGGCAGATCTTGCCTCTTAAACCTAGTAGACTTCTTTGAAACAGTTACCAAGGCCATAGATGAGGGAAAGGTAGTCCACACAGCCTACCTAGACCTTGCAAAGGCTTTCAACACAATAACCCACTCTGGCATTATAGATAAGCTCACCAGCTTGAACATTAATCCCTATGTCACAAGATGGGTTGCAAACTGGCTCATGGATAGAACTCACATGGTCAGAGTTGCGGGTGCCATGTCCGACTCCAAACTGGTTACAAGTGGCATCCCACAGGGTTCAGTTCTGGGACCCCTCTTGTTCGGTATATACTTTTCTGAGGTACAGGCAAGCATGGGAGGACTATGACTGAACAAGTTTGCAGATGATTGCAAACTGGGAGCCATAATCAACTCTCCGGCTGACACAGACATCCTCCAGAAGGGTCTAACGGAGACAAATACCTGGTGTCAGAACCATGGCCTCAAGCTAAATGCCAAAAAGTGCATAGTCATCCCCTTTGGGAAAAACAAAGTGCCCATGAACTACCACATAGGTGGTAATCCACTAAGTATGGAAGATGTAATTAGGGATCTGGGGACCCAAGTAGACAGCAACCTTGCGTTTGATAATCACATTGCCAAAGTGGTTTGAAAAAAACTTCTATATAGCCCACCTAATCATGAAAGGGTTCACATCTAGATCAAGAGAGGTCATTGTGCCCCTCTACTCATCCGTCATCAGGCCCATATTAGAGTGCAATGCCCCATTTGGGATGTACCTTACCCGACACCTGCAACCGCTGGAAAGACCCCAGAAGTACCTCACCAAGAGGATCGTGGGCCTCAACCAGATGCCCTATGCAGCTAGACTAAAGAAACTCCAGCTCTACTCAGTTGCTTACCGTCTACTCAGAGGTGATCTCTGCCTGACGTACAAGGCCATGTCTAACCCGGAATTAATGGACATGCTCCACCTCAAGAAAACCAAATCCCTTAGAGCTACACGTTCCAGGGATTTAAACCTCAGCACAACAATAAATAGGACAAGCTGGAGAGATAGATTCATATCCCAGAGGCTTCCCTCACTCTGGAATAAAATCCCAATCCATGTTAGGCAGAGCCCCTCACTGACCCTCTTCAAGAGAAATCTTGACGAGTGGATGGGAAACCATAAATTTACTCTGGGGATCACTTTTGTGGCCCTGCTGGATAGAGGCTCAGGAATCTAATCAAATCTAAATGGGAGGTGAAAGCCAACACATTCTGGCTAGGCTTATAAATGCCCTAGGGCAGATAGCCTAGTACCTACCTATGAACCTGTGAACCTATGAACAGGAAGTTGAAGCAGTAGTGTGTTACTTTCAAGAGAAGTTGGAACTTATGCAGGATAAACAACTTGATCAAAAAGACAAAGTCTGAAAGAGGAGCACCACTGATATCAAAAAACACCAAAGTGAAGTTGGAAAGTGATGGCTGGCTGTAGCTATAAACTAGCTTGTGGACACTTGATATGGAGGAAAGTAATGGACATAATAGGAGAAGATGCCACAGGACAGCAGTGGTGTTATGGTGATTTGCAGGGTACAGTGGTGCAGTATGGAGGACAAGCTGGACTGTATCTAAGGGAAGCTAAAAAGTACGAATAAGGGATGGGTGGCCAGTGGCAAGAGCTGATGGCAATGCCTGATCAGAGTGTCTGGGTATAGTGTATAGTGTGCAGTGCATAAAAATGAAGAGTGAACTAAACTGCTGGATCTGTTGGCGGTAATAGTAATTTACTTAAGTGTCAATCAGAGCTGTTATGCATAAGGAAGGAGGACTAGGAATATAAGTCAGAAGAGAAAATGGAAGGGCTGTGGGCCTACAGGAAGGACCAGAAGAGAGTGAGGCATGAAAGACTGCAGAGAAATGAATTGCAAGCTCAATGCAGTAAGAAGCACAATCAAATCACTGAGATCATTGGACAGATATTATGCACTACACAGGAAAGACTAGTGGTATGAACAGTAGAGCCAGGTACTTAAAAAGTAATTATCAAAACTATAGGCTGGGTAATGACTGACAAAGACTGCAGCTATATTATGGAGATTGTTATTGTCACAGCAGAGTGTGAAAGTACTCAAATTCATTTCTTTCATTGCATAATGTCATGACAGATGGTGAAATACTGAAAGTCATTTCTACCATTGCATATAGACAAAAGGTGCATCTGGCTGCAGCCATATTAAATCTTCGAAAAGGAGCAGTGGTACAATTAATGCACTCAGCTACTCAAAGAGTTGGTTGGAATGGAGCTATGTCCTGGACAAGGGGCATGGGAGAAGTAACCTGCCTACATGTGATGAAAGATATAGGGAACTGATGAGGGGGCCAGGAAGATGATGTTTGGAGCATGGATAACCAACCAGGAAGTACAGTGATGATGGTATGGTGTTGTGCTGCCTGGGGACAGACAGAGACAAGATAAAACTCCCCCTTAATGCAGTTGCAATGCTGAGAGATGGGTGAGGTGTATCCTAGAGCAAGCAAGATATGAAGGGATGGGGAAAGTGGAGCAATGAAAAGCATTAAGAGTCTGAACACCCTTGAAGGATGTAGAAAAGAACAGACATCTGTGAGGTGATGTAGAGAGGTCTCTAGAAGGGAGTGACAAAAACTGAAAGATTGTATGAACATAGCAGGAAAGCAGCAGCCACTCCAACAAGCAGAGAGGAGCAGAAAGGATACTGTAGGGTGCTGGCATTAAAATTACATGGGTGAAAGATTGTATGAACATAGCAGGAAAGCAGCAGCCACTCCAACAAGCAGAGAGGAGCAGAAAGGATACTGTAGGGTGCTGGCATTAAAATTACATGGGTGTGCAGAGAGCTGAGTTATCAGGAAAATAATAGCAAAATTCAACATTCTAGAGGATGAAAGTTAATGAGATTGGACTGGAGGAATGGGGAAAGCTGCTACATCTGAATAGGTGAATCCTCTATTTTCTTATTTGTTCCTGTCTTTCTGCTGCATGAGTCTAGACCTACACATGTAAATTGACTAAAGAGAGATGGAAACTTGCTAGGAAGAAGAAGTTGAGTGAAGTGCAGAATGAGAAGGAGTTTGCGTTGGATGTATGAAGCTTTTGCCCATTATCATTAAAAGGAATCCAATTTGGCAAAGTGAGGTGATGGAGTAAAAGACTGGGAAATGACAAAATATAAGACAGAGGTTGTGTTTGGCTGGAGAGATGAATGATGCTGGAGCCAGACAATGATGAATGATGGTCATTAGTTAATGGGCTTTGCTTTTTTGATGAACTGGAATGTGAAGCTTGTTTAAAAATATATGACTTATTTATTTCTTTTTTTCAAAAACATTTTTATTATGTTTTCATTATAAACATATGCAAATATACATATAACAAATACAATACAACAATAACAAAACTATTTACAATGTTTAATTTCATCCATGATGAACAATCATTTTATCCATGATAAGTTATTAGTATTTGTTTAAAAGGTTTTCCAATTTTTGCCATGCTATTTTTTTATGAGTAATGTTATGAGTTCTATAACAAATGGTTTCCAGTTCTTTTTTACAAACAACTTTTGCTAAATTAATAAAATTTTTAAACATCAAATCTTGTTTACTTTTCCAGTTCGAAGTAATAACTTTTCTGGCAATTGCGAGAATTGACCAGAGTAACTGAATCTGAGATTTAAGTATTACATTAGGTATAGGAACAGTGAATAGGAGTAATGAATTAGAAATATGACAGTTGTCAGACTATAAAGCATTTGAAAAATATCTGAAGTGTTTCCTGTACTGAACAACAGTTCTACATTCAATGAAAATGTGAACCCAGTTGGCCTCTAGTAATTCATTACATTTCCAACATTTACTTTCATTGTTTTTGAGTATAAGATTTATTTTATATGGAGTATAGAAACTTCTATTCATAAATGTCCATGTATACAGTCTCCAATATAATGCAGAACAGATACCACATGTAGATTTCAATAACAGTTTTTTGGATTCATCAGATATTTGTTTTCCATTAATCTTTACACAGTAATTCCAAAAATCTGAGTCAAACTTGAATGTCTTCTCTTAGTATCTTATAGATAGGTAAGATACTTAATTTTTGATCATCTGTCTTTTCAAGACACCTAATAAAAAGCTGGATCAAACTAGGTATAGATTCAGTCTCTAGGGTGATTGATACTCTCATTTTGTTTTCTATAAACTAACATAATGAGTGTATAAACAACCAACTATCTTGACTATTATCAAAACTACATAAAAGAGAATTTAGTGGTTTAATTCTTTTATTTTCAATAAACTCATGCCAAAATATCAAGTTATTTTCCTTTAATTGTTGCATTGCATTGATGTTGAAAGTGTCTAGGCAATCAGGGGAATATGCTATAGGGAATATAAGAAATAGGAATTATTTAATGTTGTAATTACAATCAATTATATTTTTAAAGTTATTAAATATTTGATTGATGCCATAAGAAAAAAATGATCAAACTTCTTATTAAACAAAATTCATGTATAATCCATTTAACTCTACTTATTCCATTATGTTCCTTAAATTGATTTTTTATAATTTTGACATCTGTTATATGAATCTCATGTATTATTTTCCAGACAGATATATAGGTAGGTGTGATTCAATGTAATATTATATTAATTATAACTGAATTGGAATAAAAATCTAAGCTAGGGGAATGCTATCCCATTACTGCCCCAAGCTCTAATGTGCCATTTATATGCAATCTTAGGTTATAAGGGGAATCGTAAAAATTTAAGTAGCGTGGAATCTAATTTTTTTAAATAAGTTTTTGGGAGGGGTAGTATCAATGACTGTATATAAAACAAACTTTTAGGTATAATTATCATTTTAATTAAAGAGAGCCTATCCTCCATTGTGAGAACATTTTACTCCATCTTTTGATTAGCTCACTAATGGTGGCTATTAAATTATTGTAGTTTAGTTTAACAGACTCTTTTCGTGTACTCCTTATACTGACACCTAAATATTCTAATACATCATTCTCCCAATTAAACAGGCTACTCTCCCTTAGGCTTTTGTTGATTTGTTTGTTAATTAGTAATGTTTTAGATTTATTATGATTAAATTTAAGCCCTGACATTCTTTCAAACTTGCTTAAGGTATTTATAACATCATGTAAAGAACCATCAATATCACCCAACATTGACAACATAGCATCAGCAAATAATTGTATTAGGACAATAGTCCTTATTAACTTGAAAGCCTTTTATATTTTGCTTGTTTCTGATATATGTAGCAAAAGGTTCCATTGAAAGAGCAAACAATAATGGTGACAAAGGACAACCTTGTCTATTTCTCTTGAGGATTTCTAGTGGTGAGGATAGACATGATCAGATTTTCACATAAGCTTGTGCCCCACTATAAATTTTCATTAATAAATTGACAGAATCTGAGGAGAATTCAAAACCAATCAGGATTCTTTGTAGATAAGACCAACTAATAGAATCAACAGCTTTTTCTATGTCTAGGCTGAAAATAGTTGGTTGTTTTTTTGTATTTGCTTGCTATGTCTATTAATGATAGTAATTTAATAATTATCTTACACTTTTCTGTGAATAATGAACCCTGTCTGATCATTATGTGTTAGATTAGGCAATATTTTTTATCCTATTAGCTAATATTGTCATGAAAATTTTATAATCAGTGTTTAGTAATATAATTGGCCTATATGACTCACAATATTTGGGGTCTTTACCTTGTTTTAATATGGGGGAGATAATTGAATAATTCCACAATGGGGGAGTTATACATTTCTGATTAACCATAGTAAAGGCACTCATCATTTTCTTTATTATATATTCAGGAAAAATCTTATATAGTTCAGGAATTATTCCATCCAGTCTTTATTGTTATAAGCTATTATCTTTTAATTTTTTTATTTGCTCTTTCACTTCTATTAGTGTTATTTGTTTATTTAATATGTTATTTTGTTGCAGTGACACCTTAGTAGTTATACTTTCTTGAATAAAAGTATTTATTACATTATTATTTATCTTTATAGTAGTTTTTGAACACTTCTAATGTGCCCCTTAAGTTAGATGTACTCTTTACTGAACCATCACTTTTATATTTAATCTCATTAATAAGATTTTGATTGTTTATTTTTTTTTTTGGATCTTCTCTCTATTTTATATAGATATTTGGGATTTACAGCATAACAGTGTAATTTCATTTTTTCCCAGTTTATGGCTACCTTATGGTTCAGAACTTCTAAGTAATTTTGATTTAACGTAGTAATTTTGTTATGTGCTACTTTATTTGGTTTTGCATCCATGTTTAGCTTGTCTATGTTTTTTGTAAGTCTAAAAGTTATTTGCCCCACTCTCTCCTTTTTTTAAGGTACCAAGTTTTGTTTGGTCCTTCCTTCTCAGACCATCAATGTTTTGTTGCCTGTCTCTTCAAACTCTGGAATGACCATTCCATTTATTCTATGTGCAACATTATTTTCTTCTTTTGGATAAATTCTACTGCTTCTTGTAGGAAAATCAAAGATCTTCACTCCTTCTGACAAGGTGATTTTTATTCTTGCAGGAAAAAGAATTTGAGCTTTAATATTGGCTTTTTTCAAGGACTTAATTAGAGGAACACACTTCTTTCTTCTGGATATGACTTTAGAGGTGTAGTCATTGTCAAAAACGAATAACCTTTTCCACCCATCTTGATAGGGGAATTAGTCCAAGCTGATTTCAGCACTAAGTCCTTCCCTTGTGAGAAAAGAAATCTCACTATTATAGACCTGGGGTTAGATGAACTCAGAGATGAAGCTGGATTTGCCAGGGACCGACGAACCCTCGCAATTTCAAAAGAGAGGGATTCAGACATGCTTAGTGCTGATGAAAACCAATTTTTGAGGAACTGAATCATGTTAGCACCCTCTTCTTTCTCAGGAATTCCATATATTCTTATGTTATTCCTCCTTGATCTACTTTCAAGGTCTTCCAGTTTTTCAATTAGCCTGGTGTTTTGTTTCAGAAGAAATTCATGGTGATGTTCATTTTCTGTCAGTCTAGTATCTAGGTCAGTCACTGTTTCCACTAAGGCAAGAATCTGTTCAGATTGTTTTTTTAATATTCCATTTAGAAATTCCAGTTGTTTACTACATTCTTGTTTAATAATATCCATTTTGTTTTCAAATTTGTCCATTTTTAGTGACAGTTCTTGGATGTTTATTATTATAAGATGTAGTTTTTTTCTTCACTGCACTCTCCCGGTGTGGGTTCTTCGAGTTGCTCATGTTGAGATCTCCAGTAGAAAACTTCTTTACAGGAATAATTAAAAAGTTCTCTTGACTATGTATTAATTTTTAGAAAATAATAAAGAGTCAATGTTAATCTATCTTTCAGTATACCTTTAGAAGGATTTTTCTAAAAATGAATGTATATTTCCTCTCAGGATATTAACATCTAAGCAGAGCTATAGATTTCTGCTGCTATCAGACTGGCATCTTGGCCACACCCCCTTTATTTTTTCTTTTTTTGTATGACAAGGAGTAGATGATCCAAATAAAAATAAGTCATATTTTCTTTAGTGTAAATTTTGCAGGTCATATTTTCTTTAGTGTTAAATTTTGCAGGCTTTATTTATTTCCATAAGAAACATTATTATAGGCTTAAACCTTTTTTATAATATTAATTAATGAATACAGGGGAAATCTATGTAATTATACAGGGTAATGTGACTTTGAACTAACATTGTTGGTTATATGACAACATTTTAATAGATACAATTTGTATATTTGTTGTTTTGGTCTTTAAGTATTCACTTTTAGATTTGTCAAAAAAAACAGCATTCAGAGAACAGTTAAGGCATCCTCTAGCACACAAAATTAACAGTAATATATCAGAAAAGAGGAAACCACAGCACGGAAAAGTTGCATAAACTATTTACTCCACAAAGATAGTTTCACAAACAATTTATTCCACAAAAATACGTAGTTGCATAAATGATTCATTCCACAAAGATGGTTACATAAAAGATTTATTCCACAAAGATAGATGCATGAATGATTCATTCTACAAAGATAGTTGCATTAACGATTTATTCCACACATTTATAAATCATTTATGCAACTTATCCATGTTATGGTTTTCTCTTTTCTGATACATTACTGCTACTTTTAGATTTTTACTGAGGGTAACAGATTTAGTGGAAAGACAAATGGGTTAGGGACTAAATACTGGTTGTTGAGTAAGATCAGGAGCACTTCAACTCAGGAGAGTTTGGAAATTAAGTGTCTTATCTGTACCACACTTGAAGACTTTTGTTGGCCATATGTGTAGTTATTATTGATAGGTTTGATTTCTGTGATGCATAAAATATAAATGAAATGTGACAATCCTTTCCTTTGACAAATTACATTAAGGCAAATGCAGATAAGAATGACAGATGATTGGAAGGTAGAGGTAATGATGAAGAAAGACTGCACTGATGGAATGGGTTGGGTGCAAAGGAAATGCAGTCAGGAAGGTGATGGGAGTAAAGGATATTAGGAGAATGGATGGAGTTATGGAATAGAGTAGGTGTCTTGAGTGGTGGTGTGGAGGCATATGGTCAGAGTGGACAGCTCATGGGGCAGTTATAGATCTGAGATGGCTAGTATGAAATGGAAGAGTAAATCATGGGAGCAGGCACCTGCTGTCTTCTGAGCTTATACAACAGTGGTTGATGTCATCAACTTCTTGGAAGGGAGGGTGGATGGGTCTTTCCAGACCATTCAAGGACACTTTGAGGTTAGCTTCAGAGGAGTGGGGGGTATGGAATGGCATGTTTAATTTTGTCACATTGTCTGTGGGGGCAATTAACAGCCTGATTAAGAATGAGCATATTTTTTGCAAAGATGGCTAGAGAAAAGGTGGATGTGGAACTATTACAGGAAATGTAACTGAAGTTGAGAGAAGTGGGTTAGTTAAAGTGAAGCCATGTTGTATGGTTAGGTGCATTCATTGTAGGGCTGAAGCATAGAGAGATAGGAATATTAATCAGAGCAAGGCTGGGATGGGAGGTTTCACACTGTGAACAGGATGAATAGAGGAAGAAAGGGTAGCTAAGGACAGGTATAAAGGGAAGAGGCCTGACCATAGTCAACTGTTATGCACAAGAGATGATGAAAAGATTTTGTGGGAATAAGCTGAGGGATTCAAGAGATTGCAGGAGGAGATTTCCTGATGTAAATGAGGCACAGTGGTTACGCAAATGATGGCATCAAGCATGGTGTAATGATTTAGAAATGCATAAACAAGAGTACAGAGCTGAGATGTAGACATATTCTGAACACCAAGAATT
Source organism: Protopterus annectens (assembly GCF_019279795.1). NCBI lineage: Eukaryota > Metazoa > Chordata > Ceratodontiformes > Protopteridae > Protopterus > Protopterus annectens. The sequence goes on from NC_056751.1 coordinate 70,483,046, forward strand.
GATGTTGGACAGGACTTTTCATTGTCTGTGGTAACAGCAGCTATGGCTGAGCAAAATACATTAGTGGATTTTTTCAAACCAGTGCTCACAACATGGTGCATTGCAGCTCTTGTGCCAATGGTACCATCACTACCAAACTTACTAGCAATGGACTTACTAGCCAGTCATGGACTTCTATGTGGATAGGGATGTCATACAGAAGAGTGCCAAACAGTGTTACCCACAAGTGGCATCCAGAGGTAAGCATGGACTGCCCATCACAATGAGCAATAAGGTATGTGTACCAATAATCATTGCAGGTAAAAGGACCATTCAGTGACCTACAGGGGACATGCTAGGAATTTTGCAGGTGTCAGCTTTACATATTCAACATCAAGTTCATTGACATTATGCTATAGCATGTGGCGGAACAGATATAATTCCTAATCAGTAAGGGTAGAGAACTACCACCCTGTGGGCAGTTTACAACATACTCCATTTCCATGAAATCCTGGGAGGCATAGATTTCAAAAACATTGTTATTAAGGTCTCATCTTGTCAAGAGAGTATTTAACAAATTAACAGGAAGAGATTCCATTCCCTTAACTGCTAAGTGATGTGCAATGCCTGGGGTATTATTCTAAATGTTTCTATGCACCACCTAGGCAGTTTTCACAATTTACACACACATCTGAATAAAAAATAATGGTTCATGAGTGAAGACTTTCCATACTGTCATTTAGTTGGTAGATACACATATGGCTATGTACTGATGCCACTACGTATGATTTCCATACATGTAGGTATCAGGCCATGTATAATGATGCCACTGTTATGCATTGCAGGTAATGTCTGAGATGCACTGATATGCACTGGAGCTGTATAACACTGTGTAACAATTTGCACATCTACCCTGACTATCCTTATTTCTACTTCAGAATCATTACTAAAAAGATGTTAAGGATGGCATTATTACCATTCTGTCTAACTCATTTATATACTGTACAATCTCCTGGTTAAATTAGAAAGAAACAAAGATACAGCACCAGTAACTCACATATTTATGATCTCACTATCTAATCATCAGACTCTTAAACTTTACAAGAGAGCCATCATAGTTCCACTGCCATAAGTTACTGCTCCCAAAACAGACAAGGAATGTAGGCCAATAACTGACTTAGACCCCTTTAACATGCTGTATGAAAAAAAAAAATGTTAGGCTACATATCTCAATGACACCGTAACTCATAAACAACAAGTTGAGTTATAGTACCTCAACTGCCATACCTCTGCTAACCAATATCATCTTCAATAACTTTGAAGAAAGAAAAATTACTAGGGATATGTTCAGAAATCACAAAAGAGCTTTTGAATGTGCTGACTATAGCAAACTGCTACAAAATCTTAAAAAATGCCACTTCTTTAATGACGTGCACAGCTGGTTTCAAAATGAAATAAAGGACTGGACCTTTACTTTGGCTGTGGACACTGCTAGCACTAACATTGTACCTATATATATGGATGTACCCCATGTGTCAATGCAGGGACCACTGCTGTTATTATTATTCATTAATAATCTCCCCTGGGATATATCTGACTCGGGGCTATAGCCAAGAATTTATAAAGTGTATACACAGAAGCCATACTGCACCTCCCAATAGTAAAAGGTGTAGAGTATACCACAGCAATGTGGTACATAATGGAGCCATTCAGCACCTTCACCAAGAGGAAGGCAAACATTGTTCTGATGAGCAGTGGCTTATTAGTTCCAATAAATTAGGTAAATGTCAGTCTGTGTGATGCAGTCAGCTACTTACAGTGCTGGCTTGCAAGGAGACTCTGTACAACAGTTAGCAGATTTGGCATTTCAATGCAGTGCTGTGAAAAGCCTCTATACCACATCATGATAGCCAGTTTCATGGATGCCTACTTAGACCAGTCATGATATTCAGCAACAGCCTTAAGTGCCATGGCAGTCAGCACCAGAGGTCCAGCATCTCAAATTTCCATGTACAACATTGACAAGCATTAGTTTTGCACCTTGACAGATGGTCCCATATCAGTAAGCAGGGCTGACAAGCATCAGTGCAACAACCTGGTAACTGATCCCACAGAATTCTACTCACACAAGCAGTATCCATTCTCTGCACTCAGGCAAACCTGGCCAGCATAAACAGCACTCCACACTTACCACAACCAGAGTAACAATGCTAATACCTAGCAAAGTTCCTGGTTTACAATGACCAATTACCAACAAAGCATAGCAAAGAAAACAACAGCTAAACTTACTACAGGACTAGATTCATATTACTGCTCCTTTTTCAAAACTACCCTAGGCATCCAGTCATAACTAGCCACTAAATCTATTCAACCACGTATACTAAAGCATTTCAAACATAAGCATTAGTTCAAAGGGAAATCATTATGAATATTGCAAACTGAGAACCTGATGTTTAGTAGTCTGGGTACTAGTTAGTTCTCTAATGCACGATCCCAATGACAGTGATTACAATAGGTAGGAAACAATTTTACTAACTGAGAAAAGATCAACATTAACTATATGGCATCCTGCTTTAATCAGTCGCACCAATAACATTTTAACCAAAATTACATTCTTATAATGCAGGTGTACATATGAATATTATCTTGTTGTGCTTGCCATACACACACTTCTGTTACCCTCATGCTGAGTTATACTAATGATCATTTAACAGTGATGACAAATAAATACTTAAATAATGTAACTGCCACTGTTCTCTTCCATTGCAGTATAATTTGTCCTCTCAAACTTCCTATATGTCTTACATCTTCTGAAGAAAAGTGAAAGTTACAATAACCTTAATGACTTACTTCAATTCATGGGCAGAGCAGTGGTACAGCAGTTAGTGTTAATGCCTCACAGCAAGAGGTTCGCCAGTTCAATTCTCTCCTGGGGTGCCTTTTCTGTGGAGTCTGCATGTCCTCCCTGCATTTGTGTGGGTTTCTTCTGGGTGCTCCAGTTTCCTCCCACATTCCAAAGACATACATCTGGAGCATATCTCCCCAGGCTTCCACTGAAAATGGGCTCTGTCCCAGTCGGACTTTCCCGGAAAACAAAAACATAAATAAATTTTAAAAATTGCTGATCTCAGGCACATAACACCATACCCCAACAAACAAAGTGATATAGGGAGCCACTTAGGGCCCAGTTCTGACTGGTGGTTATAGGGGGGGTCTCATAAAATGTTAAAAAAAGAAGAAACTGGCCTATATCTACTGTCCCTGATAGTATGTTTCCAAAATCCTTTTGTTCCAAATTCTTTTGTTTTGATGTGCAACAGTTCCAGTCTGTTTTATTGGCTCTCAAGCCAATGAAAGAGAGACTTTATGGAGCTTTCACATAATTTCAACAGCAGTCTTTTTCCATAAGTAGATACTGATATTGGTCTGTTTCTTGTAAGTAAATGCAGACATTGCCATAGTTCCTGTGTTTCTTGTAAGTTAATACAGTTGACGCAAAGATGTGCACGTGTGTGTGTGTGTGTGTGTGTGTGTGTGTGTGTGTGTCTGTGTGTGTCTGGCACTTCTGTAGATAAATAATGTGATCAGCTGTTAATGAGCTTTTTCCTATAGTGGAGGGTTAGATTGCCTCAGCCTTTGTTTGTCTACTGTGTGACTCTGATAGAATTATTTCACCAGAGAGGGCACCTGGCCTGCTCTGGAAAAGAGACACTTGTAACCAGTGGGCTGTCTTCATCTGTTAACAAATTCATTAGCGTTAGTCTTTTTAATTCCTGCATAGTTCACATAGCCCCTAACTAGTGCTTCACTATATGATACTTAAATATCATATAGTACTTCACTGATATTTAAGTATGAATCCCAACATGTTTCTTATAATTTAATGGGTTGATAGAGCATGGGAACCTTGTTGGCTAGGCTTACTTAGACCCTTTGACTGAGAGCCTAGTACCTACCTATGAACCTATCCTCATTAGCACTCTTCAAGAAAAATCTTCATGAGTGGATGGGAAATAGGAAATACACCCCGGGGATCACTTCTGTGGCTTTGCTCAACAGGGGCACAGGAAATTAACTTTCTTGGGTGGAGTAAGCCAGGGAACCTTGTTAGCTAAGCTTACTTTAGGCCCTTGGGCCAATAGCCTAGTACCTACCTATGAACCTATGAACCTATGTTCAATGAATATAAGTTTCAAGAGAAGCTTACTGTTACTCATGCTAAGTCTGTTTTTAACATGAACATGTTTTGTTTTGTTTAACAAATTACTGTAAGTGTTTTGGCTGTAAAATTTGAAATAAAAATTTTAAATTAAATCCAAATCTCTGTGATAATTTTAATAGTAAATAAAAAAATTGAAAGCACTTTGACAGGTTTGAACAGTGTTTTATGGCAACTGGGGAGAGACAGCTAAGGAATGAGATATTGGTAAAGCCATACCATTATCTCACTCTTTAGCTGTCTCTTACCATTTACCATAAAACACTGTTCAAACTTGTCAGAGTGATTTCTGTTTTCATATCCTAGAGCCCCATTTGGCCATGATCCATCCCTGCTTGCAAACCATGCCAATGGACATCCAGTGAAGATAATTAAACTGACGTATGCTTTAATACACACATTCCTCCTTATGGCTTCCTTATCCCAACCTAAAAAGATAGCTGGACTTGGTGTAAACCTCTGATGTTTGATTGGGACAACATGGAAATAAATAATGTCCTCATTCACAGCCAAATCCATTAATGATGCAAACCTTGGACTGCATTACTGTGAGCCTACCTTAACCCAAAGAAAGTTTCTTGAATCATCAGCAGGTATCAGAAAGTACTCTGGGATGCTCTGTACACAGTAAAGATTTATTCTGGATATAGGCTACATTCTAACATCTTCAGCAAAACATCAAGTAATCAAATGTCACCGCAGCTTGATAGCCTAGCACTTTCTAATGGCCATGAGACCCATTGGTGTACATTATCAAAAGCTGATTACATCTTTTAAACAGTTCGACTTTATCTAGTAAACGTTTTTGGACAACATATCGGGAAATTCATGTGAACTGTATTTAGGCTGCGCTCTTATTTGCACTGTTAACAGAACAACTGCAAAATTCATTCAGGCCGTGGTGGTGCAGTGATTAGTGTTGTCACCTCACAGCAAGAGGCTCTCCTGTTTGATTCTCGGCTGGAGTGCCTTCTGTGCAGAGTCTGCATGTCCTCCCTGTGGTTGAGTGAACCTTAAAGACATGCAGGTAGGTGCATGCATGAGTGGGTGTGCCTTCTTTGAAGGTTGGGTGCAGGGCTGGCAACTCGAAACTGTAAAACTCCACCACCAATCATAAGTGGACCGGTGATCCACTGTGACGACCCCTAACCGGGAAATGCCGAAAGACATTTCCCAGCAATGCTTTTCCTTTTTCACACAATATTGGGGGAAATGCAGGAAAACATCACAGTCTTCAATAAATAAGCACGTTCAGTTATGTCATCTTATATATTTATACCTTTATGTATTATATATTTGCCCCCCAAGAAAAAGAAGTGCACATTTCTTGTAATATGAATATAATGCCATTTGCAGCACAGAGGCAATAAATTATTACATTGAAGCAGGATCATTCTTTGTTGAAAAGGTGCCCTAGACAAAAGACTTCATATCCCTCAAATGCCCACAATCTCCCGGCATTCCCCTAGTTTACACTTCATTTTCCCTTACCCTGGCCTCTCCACAGCACTGATTACTTTTTTCTGTTTTTTTTTTTTTTCACACTGTGTCTTACTTTCAGTTTTCCTCTGTATCCTTTCAGCATACCCTAATTAGTCAAACTGTAATAACTGTGAGGGAGATAATTAAATTAAGCCAAGGGTTTGACTGACACTAGACTGCCAGATGCCTTGAAGTTTATACCTCACAATTTTTACCTCCAGAGTTACAGATTAAGTAAAAAATAATAATTAGGGAAAAGGCCAAAGATTAGGAACACTTTTTAAATGTTGCTACGTTTAACAGAGCTTCTTAAAACAATTTCCAATTTTAGGAAGAATGGAGCAAAAGTATGTGAAAAAACTAGAGGTGTCCCTCTAAAATCTGGCCAGTTGAGAGGTTTGCAGGGTTCATTTTAATGCTTTATTTTCAAACTTTGTGATCCAATGATGGCCGCAAAAAATCATGACTTAGGAAAGAATTTCAGATCTATTTTTTTATTTCTAAAGAATAAATACGTTGTTCCTAAGGCTTAATGTTCAAAGCTGTCAAAATAGTAGCTAACAATAAATGCATCCAGGCATTTCTGCAGTTACAGCCTACTGATGTCTCTAGTCGTCAAATATAGCGTGTGCACATTTACATTAGTTTTTTCCAAACACATGTTACATAAAAGTTATTCTAAGATTTCATCTTAAAGCTTACACAATGATAAACACAACTGTACTGATACTAGACAACTGTATAGTGTAGATAAAGAGAAATGTATGTGTATAGTAGTAATTTTCATATTTTGTTAAATATTTCAACAATGAAAAATGCAGGCAGAGCTGCTTAGCATCATATAAAAGCCCACAACTTTATGAAGAATATGCTGCTGGCAGTATATATGTTGCTTGAATGGTTACTGAGATATTTTAAGTTGTTTATACAACTTTAAAAAAATTCAAATTTATATTTACTGTGGTTATTGTGGCTTATAAAAATCCAGTGTAATACTTGAATGAATGCAATCACTGTAGAGGACAGTCTTTGCTGAATAGTGTGCCACTTACAGTTTTCTAGTAGCACTTAAGGTTCTACAGAGGTGGACATTTGTTTAAACTGTGAGGTAATAACTTGATTTTTTTGAAGGGGCTGACCACGCCCATTGGGAGTTAGAGTACAAGCTCAAAAGAGCTCCATTGGAAGGAATGAGTTAAAACACACATAAAATTATATCTGTGAATAGTGCCCCCCCAAAAAAAAGACAGTCAAATTCTGCATACCAATCATATTTGAAGTTGCTGTTGCCGTGCATATACACAGCATGCCTCCTTACCTCTACCTCCAAAAGACAGCCACCTTCTGTGTACCCCTCTGATGTCAGACAGTGACAAAAGTGAAAGAACAAACAGAACACAATACCACATTGAAATTTGTTGTTGTCAGATGTGCATACTCAACATACCTATTTACACCTACCCCCCAAAAGAAAGTGACTTGTATACATCTGATGTTTGTGAAAAAAGTGAAGAAATAACAGAGTAATTTGTGAAGAACATGAATAAATAACAGAGTATTGTGTTTCAGCTTGTTGCTCCTAGACAGTACATTGCCCTTAGGCAAGCTAAAATGACCCTCTGTGCATACCTCTTGAGCTTGAGTGTGTGGAAAGTTAAAGAAACAATAACCAAACTATATCCAGTGCCCAAAGATGCTCTAGTAACCTTTTTACTCATTACAGTTGAGTGACACTTCCAGGCATTTCTGCAGTTATAACCTGCTGACACCTCTAGGCATCAAATATTGCTTGTTCTTATCTGCATTAATAATTCCAAAAACATACTACATATAAAGTATTCAAATATTTAATCTTAAAGCTTACACAGTGGCAAACACAACCATATTGATATTTGACCTTTGTCGATTGCAACTAATGATATATTAATTTTTGTTCATGTAATATTTATTTGTACTGTCATAAATGTCATGTTTTTCTAAATATCTTGAAACCAAGTGTGACAGACAGACTGAGTAACTTTATATGAAAGCTCTTAGTTGGGAAAACAAAATGCTGCTGCCAATATATGTGTAACTTGAGTGATTGCTGAGATACTGTACTTTGTTTACAAAATGTTACACATTTACTAGTTAATTTATTGACTTTGACTAATAAAATCAATTTTAAGAACTTCAACCTAAAGAAAAAAAAATCACTATAAAATAGTTTATGCTGAAGAGTTCTCCATTTACAATTCGTTTGTAACCTCTTTGGCTCCAGAGAAATTAACTTTTGTTTGAAATGTGAGGACATAATTTGATTCTATCGAAAAGCTTAGGTTCATAGGTAGGTTCATAGGTAAGTACTAGGCTATTGGCCCAAGGGCCGAAGTAAGGCTAGCCAACAAGGTTCCCTGGCTTACGCCACCCAAGAAAGTTAATTTTCTGTGCCCCTGTCGAGCAGAGCCACAGAAGTGATCCCCAGGGTGTATTTCCTATTTCCCATCCACTCATGAAGATTTTTTTTGAAGAGTGCTAACGAGGAACTTTGCTTGACATAGATGGGTAGCTTGTCCCAGAGTATAGGAAGTCTCTGGGACAGGAATCTATCCCTCCAGCATGTCCTGTTTATTGTGGTGACAAGGTTTAGTTCCCTAGAGCACGTAGCACGATGGGATTGGGATTTCTTTAGGTGTAGCATGTCCAACAGCTCTGTGTTTGACATAGCTTTATATGTTAGCATATGGCCATTGGAAGTGCAAACTTCCAGAGCTCCATTGGAAGGAATGAGCTAAGTACACCTCTAAGCAGGCCAGTTTTAGACTAGCTGGAGTCCAGGCAGAGGGCCCTATTAAGTGCACACACACACGCACACCCACACTCACACACACACACACACACACACACACACACACACACACACACACACACACACACACACACACACACACACACACACACACACACACACTCTGATATTACCCTCGACAAGCTAATTCTACCATATATCCCTATCCAGACATAGACATGCACTTACCATGCTTGTCTGCTGGCAAACTGGAAGACTGCACATTCACCTCCACATGTATCTAGGGTGTTAGAGGAAACCAGACCATCTGGTTAAACCCACACAGTGAGAAAGAAAGGAAGGAGCCTAGGTCAAGAACTCAACCAGTGTGCTAATAGCAAGAGATGGCAACACTATTCACTGCACTGCTGAACCTGTGAACAGTTGCTTTCACACAAATTCCTTCTATACCATCAGAGATAACCAGTTATTATTCTCAGTGTTGATATAAGACTGTGGTGGAAAGCAAAAGTAATTATACCAATGTATTATTCTTAAATACATTGCAATATCCCTCCAACACACACACACACACACACACACACACACACACACACACACACACACACACACACACATAAACTATAGCAATTATTGTTTTACATTGTGTGACAGTTGCATTGCCATGTCAGATCAGTAAATGTTTAACAGTAATCAAACATCGGGGTAAGTCACTTTTAACCATGGATGATCTCTGTACTTAACAATTGCAGCCCCTGTTGACTGCATACACACACACACACACACACACACACACACACACACACACACACACACACACACACACACACACACACACACACACACACACACACACACACACACACTCTGAGCTATACCAATTATCATTTAACAATTATCATGAATAAACACCTAAAAGAATGACATAACTGCCATTTACTTTATGAATAGCAGTACACCCTGTCCTCCATAAAACGATAACTTCATAAATGTCTGAAAGTCAAAGATTTGATGGACTAACAATGTGCTTCAACTTGGTGATCTCAGGCAAATACACCTCTGCTGTTTGACTGACAAAAGCAAAAGTAATAAATACTACGTCATGGTCTGAAAAAAAGGTTAGGTTTTACGTCAAAATTGTCTTTTATTTTGCACTTAGTTTATCCATCATTTAAACATATATTTATTAGGTTAAATGTAAGCCAGATGAGATTTTTTCCACAATGTAACATTTATCTCCTTTCACTCACATGATATGCCTGATCATAATATCTAATCAATCTACCTGACTGTATGTTTGGCAAGTCTGTAGCATAAACTACTTCATAATAATGTTTTTCAGTGAAGCCCACCAAGGCTGACCTAACCTCTTGTTTCTGGAGAAGTTGCTTAAGCATTCTGGACAAAGTCAAAATTAGTGAGGGGACAAACACCAAAAATCAGGGAATTTTTATTAAACATTAATCTAAATCAGGTTTTACATTAACAAGCCTTTTTTGAACAAAACTCTAAAGTGACTGACCATGGTCCTTAGGTATTTTACCAGAAAAAAATACATGTGACAGGGCAAATATGGGAGACAAAATCCAGGATAGATGAGACAGATGTACGAGCTAAGCTCAGGAAGAACCATTGTGCTATTACATTTAAAATGTACCACTGAGCATGATGACTAATGAACTGAAATGCAGTAAGTGGAAAAATGTTTATAAAATACTGAGTAGCCATAGGCCACATTGATAAAAATATTTACTAATAAACACAAACATAACTTGTGACTACATAGTGTTTCTTAACAACAACTTTGAAAACTTAAACTGCTAGAAACAGCATTAATCTCAGCACTTAAAGAAATGGATGCAGCTCGGGAATCCCACAGAGTAATACAGCAGAAATCAACTAGTAATTGAATTCAGCAACATTGAATAGATAATCTCACTCACTCTGTCGTCAAAGCCAGTTATAATTTTATCAGCAGCAGAACAAGGGGAGAGAGGGAGCACTTTTCCTTTATAAAGAGGTAGAAGTACAGCAGCCCTCAAAACAAAGAACTACTTCTGCCTCATTTTCCTTCATATCCCACCACTCTCAACTCCTATCTTTGAGCATGGGTTTGCGGAAGCATTTCTTCAAGAAGACAGTTTAATCTCTGTCACCCTACCCCCATTGCGTAACATTGCCTTTTGGGTGTAAAAGAATGATCCACTGAATGGCTCCAGTGTGTTACTTTTGGGCAGAAACTACACTCAATTGCTGCATGAGTATATAATTAAAACAGCAGTCAGCATACTGGTACCCCTGCAGTTACAAAAGTGTAAACTGCTGAATATGCTGAATATGTTTGCTAATGCCTTTGAACTGACTTAGATATTATTTTATGTACTTATGACAGTGTTATCACTAGGCATCAGCATTACAAAATAAAATCAACAACTTATTACAAAGTGACTTCAAGCTATGCTAAAGTCAGATGTGCTGGACAAAAACTAACTCTAAAACAAAGAAATTTACATGTATGTTAACTGGTCCAAACAGAAGGATTACCTACATAACCGCTTCAAATCTTTTACTGTTTCCAATATCCTACACATCTCATCACTCATCAAAAACAGCTGGAACTTCTGTTGGATCATACTCTGTTTTCTCCCTCATATGGAAATGAAGGCACAAAAGGTAGTTATACAGCTCAGAGTAGCTTACAGAATTTCCTGTCTGTTAACAAAAGAATCAAGGTATAACATAGCTACATTCTGGCAACCATTTGAAATGTCAGGACTTGCTTCAGCAAGTCCCAAAACATGCCGACTGAATGGCTGTGTGACGCCCGTGCACTGGCCCAGTAATTAAGGAGCCTCAATCCTCACCACTAGCACCAGGAAGGGGCATCCACATTGTGAGGAGAACAACTACACACAGAATAAAGTACAATTTCCCTTAACAGCACACAGAGATCACAGTCAGTCTGGGGCTGGTTTCTCCCTTTCTCTCCAGATCCTCAATAAAACTCCTCACTGACACAGATATAGGGTTCAGATCTCAACTGAGTGGTCAAGCCAAAACCTCCAGCACCCTCGCTCTCTAACCAGTTCATAGGTTCATAGGTGTGTACTAGCCTAATGGCCCTGGAGCCTTTACAAGCCTAGCCCCAAAAAACTGCTCAGTCGCCGTGCCACCCGATGTTAGTTAACAGTACCCCTATCCAGTAGGGCAACTGGAATGATTCTTGGAGTGAACTTTCTGTTACCCATCCACTCATCAAGATTTCTCTTGAAGAGGGCCAGCAAGGTGCTCTGCTTGACATGAATGGGAAGGTTATTAGAGAGTATTAGCAGTCTTTGGGAGATGAACCTGTCTCTCCAGCATGTTCTGTTAATTGTGGTAATGAGGTTGTGATTTCTGGAGCATGTAGTAGGGAGGACTGGGATTTCTTTAAGCGTAAAATTTCAAGTAGGGCTGGGTCGGACATGGCTTTGTAAGTCAAGCAGAGATCACCTCTAAGTAGATGATAAGAGACTGAGAACAGCTGAAGTTTCTTAAGTCTGTCCATGTTGGACATGTCTTTAAGGCCTAGGATCCTTTTTGTGATGTACTTTTGTGGTCTCTCCAGCTGTTGTAGGTGTCTGGTCAGGTATATGCCAAATGTAGAGTTATATCCAATGATTGGTCTAATGAGGGATGAATGATGAGCTTTGAATGACAACATTTCAATAGAGCGCCCAGTGTTCTACTTCATAGGTCAGAATGCTCTCTCACAAATATCATTACATTTCCCCTCAAAATATAAGTTCTCCAGGGAATAGAAAATAAAATATTGTGATTCATTCATCTTAACCCCATCTCATGCAGGGCAGAGGTTGGCGCAAGACATCACAACTCTGACAGATATAACAACTGGTCCACAGTTATGAGCCATGATACAGACAACACAAAACAAAACTATGAATGCATTATCACATTCAGGATATCCAAATCAGTTCATAGGCTGGCAACATTCTACATCATGCATGTTTGGGGAGAACAAGGTACCTCATAGGTGGGTAGGACACAGTGAGAGGTGACAGCAGTGCTGCCATATAGGCCTGGATCTTTTAAAATGGCTGTGGTTGCCACAAAGTCTCTCAGCAGGTTTTGGAGACAACAGAATCACATCCTCCCCTTGTGGTCTGAAGCTGCTGCATTACAAACACTTACAGTGTGCACAGTTGTGGCCTGCCCTCTCAGGACTTGATGTGGTCCATGGCATTGATGACATAGATCTATGGGAGCATGCATGTACACCCTGACTGAATGTTCCATGTCAGCAGCCAACAGATGCATGGTGTCCTCAACCAGGAGAATGGAAGTAAGAAGGAGTGGCATTCCATCAGTCCAGAGGGGCTATTGATGGTATAGGCCTATGGGAACAACAACATATTGCCTGTTAAGGTGTTCCAGGTGTGAAATCTGAAGAGCATTAGGGTCATAGATGAGAGATTGACCACATCTAGCAGTCATGACTTCTGTGTCCAGAGCTGACACTGATGCTGCCTTGGGAATGGTCAGTGCCATCTGGATATTCTCATCCTGAGACTGGCCAACTTGTTTCTTCACTTTCCTATGGCAATGGCTGGCATGGCCTACAGGGACAAATAGGAAGGCAATTACCATACACTTGAGGAAAGCACCAGTGGATGCAGTGTTAGCCACCAGTGACCTGATCAGTTTGTCTGTTCCCTGTCCCTGTACTAAATGTCACTGTGCAGGCAGACATCATGCCATAGTCCGCGCAGGTGCTGTACATGCCACAGGATATTCATCTCTATACATCATACATAGGCTGTGCAGTTGCTGCATTTCATGATTCAGGCTGTACAGGTGCTGTACATCATGACACAGGCCATGCAGGTCTGTACATCATAACACAGGCCATGCAGGTCCTGCGCTTCATGACACAAGCCAAGCGTTTGCTGCACCTCATACACAGGCCGTGCAGGTGCTGCACTTCATGACAGAGGCTGTGTGGTTGCTATACTTCATGACACAGCCCATGTAGGTGCTGCACTTCATGATGCAGGCTATGTAGATGTTGCAGTTCATGACACAGACCATGTGGTTGCTGTACTTTATGACTCATGTCATTTAGGTGTTGCACTTAATGACACAGGCCATGCAGTTGCTGTGCAAAATGATACAGCCATGTAGGTGCTGCACATCATGCTACAGGCCATGCAGGTGCTACACTTCATGACATAGGCCATGTACTTGTCGCACATCATGACACAGATCATGCAGGTGCTGCACATCATGATGCAGGCTGTGCATATGCTGCACTTCATGACACAGGCCAAGGGGTTGCTGCACTTCATGACATAGGCCAAGGGGTTGCTGCACTTCATGACACAGGTCATGCAGGTGCTACACTTCATGACTCAGGCTATGCAGGTGTTGCACTTCATGACACAGGTCGTGCAGTTGTTTTACTTCATGGCACAGCCCATGCAGTTGCTGCATCTCATGACACAGGCCATACAGGTGTTGCAATTCATGATACAGGCCATGTGATTCCTCCACATCATGATGCAGGCCATGGTGGTGCTGCACATCATGACGCATACTGTGCAGATGCTGCACTTCATGACACAGGCTGTGCAGTTACTGTACTTCATGATGCAAGTTGTGCAGTTGCTGTACTTCTTGACACAGGCCATGCAGGTGCTGCACTTCATGACACAGGCCATGCAGGTGCTGAACTTCATGATACAGGCCATGCAGGTGCTGCACTTCATGAAACAGGCTGTGCAGTTGCTATACTTCATGATGCAGGCTGTGCAGTTGCTGCATTTCCTGACACAGGATGTGCATCACAGTCTCCATGTTCACAATGCTGTGAGTAGCATCTGTCTGTCCATAGATCAATGACCTGCACATCTGCAGAATAATACCCACTGTTCCACCAAGGTCAGGGCCAGACCTGGAGTCATGGCAGTGTCCAAGACCACCACACCTTTCTCTTATGAAGAGCATATGCAAATCAGTGGTAGTACAGTACACAGATGCCTTGAGCACTGGGAACTCTTGTGTAGCGTGCTTGGGAATCATAGCCACATGATGTTGTTAAAACTGCTGAGCTTTTGCTTATCTTTCCATAGAATTATCATTGTGGGAGATGTTTGTGATTTCTCCCATATTTATTTGTCTGCTTGTTTGTTGGTTTGCTTGTTTATTAACTGGCTAACACCAATATGAAAAAAACACTGAAATACAAAAGGTACAGGTATCCTTGAGTCCAGTAGCCAGAAAGCGTCAATCAGGAAAAACTTTCTTAACGCAAGTTTATTCAGTAAAATAAAAACAGAGTTTTCGCCACCACAAAGAAGCAGCTTCATCAGAGTACAAATTCAAATGCTAAAAAGACATACTTTTATATTCACAGGAAGTGATTCAAAAAGCACGTCACCTCCCTATGTTAGTGCTACAGGTGTTTTTCATTTACAGGAATGTAACGTTTTCAAAAACCAGCTTAACAAATTAAAACACAATGGAGCTACAAGAAGAATCTTGTTGCTTTTACTTACTAGTACCTAAATATTTGAATGTAATTTGACCAAAATGAGTGTAAAATATTTTAAAACACAAAGTAAATATATAAAAGATTTAAAAATGATCTAAAAAGATTATTATATGTTTAATATTTAAAGCCAGATCTTTCACCAATACAAAAATGTATATTTTATCTAAAATAACTCCTAAGCTTTAAAACTGCTGATATATTACAGTTTTCGTTTCATCCGGGAAACCCCTTGTGGTGCATGTGTAGCAAATTTCTTTGTTGCATTTTGGGAGATGAAGTTTCTTAGGAACAATTCTGAGTTGATGAAATATGTCAGGTTCTATACCAGGTTCCTGGATGACATTTTCATTTTGTTCCAAGGTAGCAGTGATGAAGCAGAGAAATTCGTCCATGAACTTAATGACACCACTCAGTTCCTAAGGTTTACTTTTAAATTTTCTACTACCCAAATGGATTACCTCGATGTGAAACTAATTAAGGATTCCACCAGTCATAGGTTCCTGTCTAACATCTACAGGAAACCTACATACTGTAACTCCCTGCTTCACTTTTCTAGTTTTCATCCCTTTAAGCAAAAAAGATCTATTGTTAAAGGCCAGTTAGTAAGGGCAGGGAGGATGTGCAGTACTATTACTGACTTTCAGTCTGAATGTAATCTTTTGAAAGAGATGTTTTCTAATCGAGGGTATCCTATTTCACTAATTGATGAGTTAATTGAGGAAGTAGGTATGAAAAGGACTGTAGGATTTTATAAACCTATTCTCAACCAGGTTGTCACCACACTGGTTACTAATTCACCTTTGGAATCCCAACCTAGATCTAACTTAGAGCCAATTTCCACCAGTAGAAAAACTGGGTTCTCTTTGAGTTTCATCACCACTTTTAATGTCAATTCCCAAGACATTTGGTCCATCATCCGTAAGAATTGGCACTTTATTTCGGACAACAATTTTCTTGCTGAAAAACTAGGTGCACAACCTAACATTGTATATAAAAGGGGATGTAATTTAAAAGAACTATTCCAAAGGAATTTACCTCAAACTCAATTGAACAGACAGAAAGGGATGTCCGTTTGTGGCTGCTGTAATTGGTGTAAGGTAGTAAAGTCGGGCAACTCTTTTACAGTCAGAAACAGGAAATACTTGATTCATCACAAGTTAAACTGTGAGTCTAAATCTATAGTTTATATAGCAGTATGTAATTGTTGTCCAGCTTTCTACATCGGGAAGACGGACCGTAGGGCCCGTGAACGGTTTTATCAGCATTCTTATGCTATTAGAAAGAACTTTAATGACAATGCACTGGCCAAACATGTTAACAACAATCCTGGACACAGTTTTAATTTTATGGGGATTGATCAAGTCCCCACCGGTATCAGAGGTGGTCCAACTTCCCTGATATTAGAGAACCGGGAACTTGAGTGGCAGTTAAGGTTAGATGCCTTCAGGTTTCCCGGATTAAACGAAAACTGTAATATATCAGCAGTTTTAAAGCTTAGGAGTTATTTTAGATAAAATATACATTTTTGTATTGGTGAAAGATCTGGCTTTAAATATTAAACATATAATAATCTTTTTATATCATTTTTAAATCTTTTATGTATTTACTTTGTGTCTTAAAATATTTTACAATCATTTTGGTCAAATTACATTCAAAGATTTAGGTACTAGTAAGTAAAAGCAACAAGATTCTTCTTGTAGCTCCATTGTGTTTTAATTTGTTAAGCTGGTTTTTGAAAACGTTACATTCCTGTAAATGAAAAACACCTGTAGCACTAACATAGGGAGGTGACGTGCTTTTTGAATCACTTCCTGTGAATATAAAAGTATGTCTTTTTGGCATTTGAATTTGTACTCTGATGAAGCTGCTTCTTTGTGGTGGCGAAAACGCTGTTTTTATTTTACTGAATAAACTTGCGTTAAGAAAGTTTTTCCTGATTGACGCTTTCTGGCTACTGGACTCAAGGATACCTGTACCTTTTGTATTTCAGTGTTTATTAACTGGGGTAGAACACTGATCCATCTGGAACACTTCCAGGCTCAGTTTGTGGTTTACAACTAAGACTATGAAAAGCAACACATTAAGCAAAATAAATATGTCTTACAGTCACACGTCAGGTATTTGCAATGGACAACAAATGTAATAAAACCAAGTAGAAGTTAATATAACATAGGAGGCAATTAACAATAAATGGCTTAGTCAGAAAAACATAGTTTATAGTAAGATTAACTGCTTTAGTGTCCTGGTGTAACCTGGAGTAACAGGCAGAAATCAGTACGCAAGACATTTGCTAACAGTGCCATGCTGTCATCAGACTGTTAGGTGCACATTGCCATCATTGTCAGCCACAGGTGACCTGCTCGTATCAGGTGTGTGCTGTCCCATTGTGCTGGATCCTTCACCATCAGAAGCTGTGAATACTTAAAGACAAGATATCTGTCACTGCATCCCAGCAGTACCTAGACTACAGATAGGCAGAAACCTTGTGTTAATTAACTCCTGGAACACATGTAGTGCACTGTACAATAAGACATGTAATAGGGTTGACTGACCTTGTATATCTCCTATAGATACTAGTGCAGTGATTGCCAGCCCAACTTTCCTATCCAAGCCATCACTGAATATGAATGCATCCTCTCTCCAGATATAGGCATACCAGTAACTCCTCTGCCTCTTTGGTCCTCCTCTGCATAGGTGCACGTCACTTATTAATTTATTTAAATTCCTTTCACTGCTCCTGATATGAACGATACACAAATTCAAGAATGTTAGTATTTGAGTATGACTTATAAATAACAGCAAATGTAGGCCAGATCATGGAGATTTTACTTATTATGATCACAACAGTTCAGTCCTATTAAGTTACCCTTTTTGCAGCCGTATGTTTAATGCATGATGCATGCTAAGATTTTGAATCCATTATTTCAATATTTCTCATTATATTCATTGTATGACACCTATGTAGTGTGATACTTCATACATCAGTAACACATAGAAGGGGTTTAACAATGAAATATTACTTATGATGATATTAATATTGCAACAAATAATAAAACTGTATCACTGCAATGTTATTAGCCATTAGTGACATCCTATGTCCAAATAATATATGTCCACATTATTAATACAGTAGCAGGATGTGAAACATTGAATATTTAAGCAGTTTTTTTTTAATTTAAGGTGAAAGAGGCAACTATGAGTAATATTGTTATTTAAACAGGGAGAAATAATCTTTGTTCAATTAAAAATTGTTGCTATGGAGGTGAAAAGGGTGCAAATGATGTATTCCATAATAACAGAATCGTGTGGGACAACAAGGGGAATAGAAGTTTATGAGCATAACAAGTACAATTCACAAAGTATGACTCAAATTGTTTATTAAGAGAGACAACAACATGGACTGGATGATTAGGGCTCTCTGATTTTCGGGAGAGGACAAGGAAAGAATTGCCAGAATAATTATCTGATATGAGAACATATGGCTTTAGTAGTGGAAGGCCTACCAAGGCCTACATTAAAACTAAAATACAGTATAAAATAAACAATACTTTATACTAATGGTCTTTTTAATTACTATTGAAAGTGAATGTATTATTCCTAGCTCAAAAGTTAAGTTTCTGATGAACAGATTACATTGAATAGTTAATGATGGTGGGTACACAATATACTGATCATATGAATTAAAATAATGTGATTAGACTAGACATGCCTACCTGAGTATGAAATGTTCACAGTCAATAAAGTATATCTGATTTGTTCTTGACTTGCTAAAACTGGGGTGATAAAGAAGGCCATAAAACTGATTATATGATCATTGAAATGAAGTTATTTTTAAAAGCACTTGAGGAGTAGTAAAGCTAAGAGTGTGGAAGTATGTGGGGAGGTATGGATGAGTATGTGGCATAGTATTGTCTATGGACGATATGTGGATCAAGTGTGCAGAGACAATGATAGGGGTTATGAGGGTCGACACAATGATTAAAAGTGAGCATCACAGTAAAGGGGGTTGATAGAAAAAGAAGAGGTTCTTTAATGGGGTCATGTTACTAGGGAATAAATGAGAACCTGGGATACAGGATGATATCAAATTAATTGTCTATAATAAGATGCATCTGTTGGTCCTGGCAGTTATGGGGAAAGAAGTAATTTCCAAAAACTTGCAAGTACATCATTGTTTTATTCTAGGGGTAAATGTCCTGAAGAAAAGAACAAAGAATACAAGATGTTTCGTGGTATAATAGCACTAATTAAAGAAGAATGGGGTAACTGTCACATTTGGTTCTCTTTTATAATAGACGTATAACTGCTGATGTATTTGAACATTATGGTTGAATTTGTCTTGAAGATAAAAATACATTTTCTATGTTAATGCGATTTGTCATGGCCAATAAGGGAGATTAAAGCATTATATCTGTAGAAAAATGTTTCATTTGACATAGTAATGACCATCCATAGATTTTATCACTATAAGGCAAATAGAACATGTATCTGGATATGTCAAGTACAACAAACATCTCCAGGTATTTTCACAACCTGCAGGAGTTTTATGGGTTGCACTTGAAGACCTGTAGTTTATCAAAATTGCCATTTTTTCGTTTGTTAATTCAGTTTGCTGACATTTTTCATCTTTGCTCATACACAAGAGAGCAGCATTAAAAATAAATTCTTTGCCTTCAGAGATCTGTTTTCATCAGTTATTTAGCTATGTATGTTTTTATTCACTATCAAATTGCAATCCTTAGAGCTCTTATTATACAATATATATTGCCTGCCTGGAAGAAGCAAAATGAGAAACTTAACAGCTACTTATTTTAAATTTAGTGCTGGAAACAATATACAACATAAGAAGTTAAAATACTATAAATGCACCAATTATTCCAACAAAATCTATGTGTAAGTAGAAAATACCTAGTTTCTGCTGTACAACTGTTCTGCTATAAAATTATGGCTATATTATATAGTAAAATTTGCATTTGGCATTAGATATGGTCTCAGTGAGGCCCTAATAATCTAATTTGTCTTAATTATGTTCTGTTTTAATTGTTGTTTTTAATCTCAACGTATGATTTCTCTCATGGTGTACCAGCGGCAAAAGTGCCTTAATGGTTTGCAAGTGTTTTAGATGATGCTGTATTGATTACTGTGATACAGAAGTACTAAGCTATTTTAATTACTTTAGAATCCCTTGGCTCATTTAACCACACAGAGACTTAATATCCTGCCCACGAACTCAACAAAAGATGTCATTCCTGACCTTGAGGAAATTGCTAACAAAATAAAAATTCTGGAGATAAGTGAAAACTTCCAACTGCTCATTGTCTCTGTAGTTGCACAAGAGCCGGAATTAATAAGCCTTGTAATTAGATGCTGTACTTTAAACCATTTAACAGCATCTACTCTACATGAATAAAATTATGCCAGGACATGGAGGAACCTTGTTCTAGTATTTGGTGAGAAGCTAAGCTCAATTAGGGGATAATGACAAGTTTTTTTTTCTTACAATCCCTTCAAATATGTCTCATTTCTAAGCTGTAGAAATTACATCCATATTGATTTCTCTCACTCTTGTCTTCCACCCCTTCTTACCACATCAGAGGAAAGTAAAAAAAGACCCCCGTATCCGTGATCACGAGTGACTTTACAGCCAAATCTAATTTAATCATTCAAAGTACTTTATGGTTTGAAAGAAGATGCAGAAGTAAACGACAAGTGCAAAAGAATGTGGATTGTATAATGGCAGTCATGGTAACAGAAATGTAGGTAGATGTCTGCAGCTGACATTTAAGAAATAGGGGCACACATTCATCACAAAGTCCTGTGGTCAACTGTTACCTTTTAATCCTGGCTAAAAGATCAGTATGCCTGTAAATTAATTTCAGTGTTTTTACTAAGAAGGCAGTTCTTCTACATGGAAATCAAAAGTTTAAAAGTGTAATATTCAGAAGCTGCAGCACTGTGAAATGCTATGATATAGTCCTTCACAACTAAATGGATGCTAAACTTTTCAGGCTATATAGTACCTGTTGAACATGATAAACAGTTTTATGTATGAAAATATTTGTGAAACTGTACAACAGAAGGAAGAAACTACAAGAGAAGGAAGAAACTGTTGCAAAAGAGAGTAAAATCCCACGAGTGGAGGAGCTCCCTGGTCAGCCTCAGTAAGAAGCTGTGATCCCTGATAAAATCCTCCAAAGCTAGTTATGAAAACAAAATCGCCACTGATTCTAAAGACAACCACAAAGCATTCTATAGCTATGTCAAGAATCTCAATGGCAACACTCAGATCTGCTCTGAGTTACAGCACAATGTCACTAAATATACAGACCCAACTGATATTGCCAACATCCTGGCAGATAAGTTCAATGCTAACTTTACCCCCTCTCACCCCCTAAAGAGTCCATCTCTATACCGGAAGAATGCAACGTTCCTGTAATCACGACTGCACAGGTAAAAACCACACTCTCCAAAGCCAAGAACACAGCATCCATGGGACCAGACAACATCCCAGGCTGCGTTCTACACGAACTACAGAACAAACTGGCACCCCACCTAAGTACCATGTTCAGTCATAGCCTCACCTCAGGCTTTGTGCCTGCTGAATGGCGCACAGCAACGGTTATCCCACTCCACAAGGGTAGAGCCACCACGGACCTCGGGAACTACTGCCCCATTAGCCTGATGAGCCTGGTCTGCAAGGCCATGGAATGTATCACCATGGAACTTATAAACAAAGATATCGGTAATCTCCAAACTCTGGACCCCACCCAGTTCGGGTTTGTAAAAGGCAGATCATGTCTCCTAAACCTGATAGACTTCTTTGAAGCAGTCACCAAAGCCGTAGACAAGGGTAAGGTGGTTCACACAGCCTATCAAGATCTTGCCAAGGCTTTTGACACCATCCCCCACTCTGGAATTATAGATAAACTCACTAAACTAGGTATAAATCCCTATGTCACAAGATGGGTTGCCAACTGGCTTACTGACCGAACCCACACTGTGAAAGTAGTAGACTCCAAATTTGACTTCAGACCAGTGACAAGTGGAGTACCACAGGGTTCAGTCCTGGGTCCTCTCCTGTTTGGTATCTACTTCTCTGAAGTACAGGCTAACACAGAAGGTCTTTGGCTAATGAAGTTCACAGATGACTGCAAACTAGGAGCCATAATCGAAACTCCTAATGATGTGGACATCCTACAAAAGGGCCTCACTGAGACAGATGCCTGGTGTCAAAGCCATGGCCTCAAGCTCAATGCCAAAAAGTGCATTGTCATCTCCTTTGGTAAAAACTCTGTACCCATGAACTACAACATAGGGGGTAGTATACTTAACACCGAAAGTGTGATAAGAGACCTTGGGACACAGGTGGACAGTATTCTCTCCTTTGATAATCACATCACCACAGTAGTCAGGAAATCCTTCTACGTGGCACACCTCATCACAAAAGGTTTCTCATCCAGAAAAAAAGTGGTCATTGTTCCCCTCTACTCATCACTCATTAGACCCATTATAGAGTACAACCCCCCCTTTTGGTATGTACCTCACAAGACATCTACAACAACTGGAAAGGCCACAGAAATACCTCACAAAGAGGATTACCAGCCTCAAACAGATGCCCTAGGCAAACCGTCTCAAAAAACTCCAGCTTTACTCCATCGCATATTGCCTACTCAGAGGTGATCTCTGCCTAACATACAAAGCTATGTCAAACCCAGAGCTGTTGGACATGCTCCACTTAAAGAAATCCCAATCCCTCCGAGCTACACACTCTAGGGACCTAAACCTTGTCACCACAATAAGCAGAACATGCCGGAGGGATAGATTCCTGTCTCAGAGACTTCCCATACTCTGGAATAAACTACCTATCTATATCAAACAAAGCTCCTCATTAGCACTCTTCAAGAAAAATCTTGATGATTGGATGGGAAATAGGAAATTTACCCCGGGGATCACCTCTGTGGCTCTGCTCGACAGTGGCACAGTTAAATAATTTTCTTAGGTGGCAAAAGCCAGGGTACCTTTTTGGCTGGGCTTGTATAGGCCCCAGGGCCAATAGCCTAGTACCTACCTATGAACCTATGAACCTATAACACATCACTCATCATTAAGCAATGGAGTGAGACTTGTAATTCTGGCAAACACATCAGTGGCAAATTGCAGGCAATGATGGCCTAAAAATATTTGCATTTCTAACCAATAAAAGTAGCTAATTGCCATTTTCACCCATTGATGTTTAGTGATATACCTGTGTGCCACATAGCTGTGCTTGGACATGTTACAATATCCAGAGTTTACCTATCATTCTTAAATAATGTGAGAGTTGGACAAACAAGTTCCAACATTGTCCTTTGGCAGCAAATGGGATACTGCTTTTGCAGCGAGGTTTGGCATCCAAGCTAGGAACCAGTTCAGTTCAGCAATGTTTTGTATTTGGGCATTGTTTTACCTGACCTTCATTTACACAATTCATGATTAATATTGATAAACTAGGCAAATGTTTCTGATCTGTTCATTGCTTTTTAAGTGTACAGTAATGTATATTCAGATGAATGTATATTCATAAATAACATCTGAGCATGCACACCAGTACCACCACACAATACACTGCCTATGATGCAGCTGTCACACATTCAATGTTAGCAAAATGTTTTTACTAATGTCCATGTTTAGTAGTACTGAATCATAGTAATTCATAAGAATAACATTATGTAAGTATACAATAGCACATTTAACCATCCTGTGAGCTTCCTAGTGAAGTTGTTAGTAAGCTGTTAGTAAATGTTCCCCATTTTACCCATTTGTTCCACATTATTACAGGTAGTGCTAGGGAGGAAGGTAACACTGTATTACACAATGCAGGACAGAAGGGTATCACTGCATTATACAGTGTAGTACAGGAGGGTATCACTGCACTGCATAATGCAGGACAGGAGGGTATCACTGCATTACACAGTGCAGGATAGGAGGGTATCACTGCATTACACAATGTAGGACAAAAGGATATCACTGCATTACACAGTGCAGGACAGGGGATAACACTGCATTACACAATATTGGACAGGAGGATAACACTGCACTACATAATGCTGGAGGGTAAAAGAGCATGAGGCAACGTTGTACAGGAGGGTAGCACTGGATTACACAATGCTGCAGAGGAGAGGAAAGCTGCAATGCACTGCACAGTGCTTGAGAGGAGAGTAACACTGGAGTACACAATACTGGCCAGGAGGATGATGATGCATTTCGCAATGCTGGGGAAGAGTGCATCACTGCACTACACAATGCAGAACAGGAGGGTAACACTAAATTATACAATGGTGAACAGGAGGATAATGCTGCACTACACAATGGTGGGAAGGACAATGCAGGACATGAGGATAATTATGCACTACACAATGGTGGGGAGGACAATGCAGGACAGGAGGGCAACATTGAATTACACAGTACTAGGCAGGAAGATAACACTGCAATACATAAAGCGGGAGAGTTAAACAGCATAAGGAAATGTTGGATAGGAGGGTACTTCTGCATTGTACTACCCAGTGCTGGAGATTAATTTATCGCTGCACTACACAATGCTGTACAGGGGATAACACTGCATTACACAATATTGGTCAGGAGGATAACACTGCACTACATAATGCTGGAGGGTAAAAAAAGCATGACGGAATGTTGTAAAGGAGGGTAACACTGCACTGCACTACAGAATACTGG
The DNA here is from genome assembly GCF_019279795.1 of Protopterus annectens. NCBI lineage: Eukaryota > Metazoa > Chordata > Ceratodontiformes > Protopteridae > Protopterus > Protopterus annectens. The sequence goes on from NC_056751.1 coordinate 70,507,778, forward strand.
GGACAATTGTATCATTGTACTACACAGTGATGGATAGTGGTAACAATATACTGGGCAGTGTGGAGAGGAGGGTAGCATTTCATTACACAATGTTGCAAAGAAGGGTATCAATGCACTACACATTGCTGGACAGGAGAGTAACACTGCATTACACAATGTTGGACAATAGGGTAAAGTTGCATTACACAATGTAGAACAGGAGGGTAACCCTGCAGTACACAATTCTGGACAGGAGGGTAACCCTATACTACACTACACTACATTATATTACACAATGCTGAAGAGTAGCACAGCATTAGATAATGATGACAGGAGAGTAACACATCCATACACAATACTGGAAGGGCACACAGCATTGGACAATACCGGACAGGAGGGTATCACTGTACTGCACACTAAGGGACAGGAGGGTAACATTGTACTACCCACTGCTGGACAGGAAGCTAATACTGTACTGCACAGCACTGGACAGGAAGGTAACCTTGAACTGCACAATGCTGGACAGAAAAGTATGGTTTAGTATTTTAACATCCATACACATTAGTGAAAGTACAATTTAGCATATTAACATTCATACACATTAGTGAAAGTATGATTTAGCATGCAACATAATACTCATTAGTAAAAGAATGATTTAACATGCAACCTAATGTTCATTAGTAAAAATATAAAGTAAAAATATGATTTAGCAAGTTGGCATACATAGCATAAACATAAAATACACCTGTTTTAATGCTGCATGCAACAGTCGAAAATTGTTGCATCCTTTAACCTTCAGATGAAATGTTAAACCAAGGCCACATATGTCTAAGTTGCTCCTGTGGATTTATAAGATCCCATGTGATTTATTGAAAAGAGTACAGGGTTCCATTCTTTACATCTTTCACATTATTTCCATAATGTATAAAAATTCACATTATTTACATTATTTACAAAATTACACATCATATACCCCAGTTACATTGTTACACCCCATCTTCACATTCTTCTTTCTTCATTTAACATAATATAATTTTGAAACAGCAAAGAATAAAAACACAGAATAACCATAAAACAATTTCTTAGTCATAAAAAAATCATCCACCTCTTGTCTTTCTTCATAATCACATCTTTATTTCTATTAACCCATCTCCATTCTCTGTATTTTTGTTATATAATAAGCTTCCACATCTCCATTTCCATAACATCCATAGAGTTATAAACAAAATCTCATCCCGTTTTTACAATGTCACTTTTTCTTTCATTTCCCTACTTTACATGTAGTACCCATTCAATGTTTATTTTTTTTTAAATCCATTCTGCTTGTATTCATTAAAAAAATCCCCAAATGTTATTAGTTATACAATTCAGAAAAACATGTTCCCATAGTTTCTTCTACATTACATTATTTATATTCTCTCTCTTTCAAAATGTTATATTTCGTATTGCATTTTACAGGTAACTTATTTTACAATAATCTCCAACAATAGCATTTGCTTTATCAACATTTTCAAATAATTTCCTTCTTTTATAAATAGCTTTTTAATATATTTTCTTAATTCTTTCCATGGGTATATTTAATAACAATTTTCATTATATTTTGTATAATTTCTTTATATAAACATATTTACCAGTCTTCATTTAGTTATATATTCTTTAAAGTCTATCTTTTCTTTTTATCTCAACTAGTTTCTTTATCTTTATTACATATTGCCTTATATCTCATATTCAATATTTTCTCTGTTTCATGAGCTGTTTTAGTTCTGGTTCAGCTGTGAACTGTGAACTGAACCATGAACTCAACACAACTGCCACTATGAACTAATTTCAACTATCTCCAGCAGGCTTTTTTATAGACTATGGTTAATTGTCCAACTGTTCCAGTTCTTATTTTCATTTTACTGTTTGAAAATCAACAGACAGCTGTTTATTAAAGTCTCTTCCTGCCTTTCAGTCTCTGAAAGTATATACAGAGCAATGGTAACATTACGATAACATCATCTGCAGATCAGCTGACTCTGAGACAGTCTGCATTTAGAATCACCTTCACAAACATACGCAGTTAGACATGTAACAGAACACTGTTCAAATTTTAAAAAATATCCTGTACAGAGTATTAATTAATATACAGGAACATATTTACAATATCATAGCTAGTCATGCTAGGATATAACACATAGGTTAATCTAAAATTATGTACAAAACTTCAGCCAGATATTTAGTACACATGACAGTGTCTAATTTCTTCACATTTACCTCCCCCCCCCCCCCATGAATCAAGCACAATTTTCAAGTGACCCTTGAAAAATGATGCTTGAGAAAAATAGGTCTGTCTGGAAAGATATCAACCCATTCCTCTCCTAGACAATCCATCTGCATTGGCATTATTAACCCCACTGCTGTGTTGCATTGACATGTCATATGCTTGCAACCCTAGACTCCACATAAGTAACTTGGTATTTTGCTTGCTGACTCTATTTATCCATATTAAAGGGTTATGATCTGTGAGTACAGTGAATTTTCTTCCATAAAGATTAAGCTGCAGCTTCTGAAATGCCCATACTATGGCTAAACATTCTTTCTCCACAACTGCATAACATTCTTCCCTAGGTTGAAGTCTATGCCTAAGATATAGCACTGGGTACTCTTTTCCTTCTGAGGAAACTTGGCTAATTACAACCCCCACCCCATAATTTGAAGCATCTACTTGCACAACAAAGTCTTTGCTATAATCTGGGCTAGCTAACACAGGGGGTCCTCCCAGAATCTCTTTAAGTTTTTGAAATGCCTGCTCACAATCTACAATCCACACTATCTTATATGGTTTATTTTTCCTAGTTAGATCAGTAAGGGGTGTAGCTATTGTAATATAATTGGCCACAAATTTTCTATAGTACCCAGCTGTCCCTAGAACTGCTGTCACTTGCTTTTTAGTAACAGGAACTAGCCACTCTTGAATAGCTTCCACTTTGAAAGGTTTTGGCCTAATCTTACCGATCCCCATTCTGTGTCCTAAGTAAATGACCTCTGCCATATCCACCTGACACTTACTGGGTTTAATGGTTAACTTTGCCCTTTTAAACTGGTCTGTAAATGCCCATAGCATAGAGTTTAATGTAGAGTTTAACCTCTTCAACACACCATTAGTTTGGGGATGATAGGGAGTGGTCTTTAGATGTTTCACCCCACAATGCTTCCACAAAAAAGTCAGAAGGTCTGACATGAAGTTGGCTCCTTGGTCAGTCAGTATCTCCCTTGGAAAACCTACTCTGCTGAAAATTTCTAGCAAAACATTTGCCACATTCTCTGCCGCAATAGACAACAGAGCTACTGCCTCAAGGTATCCGGTAGCATAATCTACTACAACAAGGATATATTTCTTCCCTGTAGAACTTGGAGTACTCATGGGTCCCACAATATCCATGGCTACCCTATGGAATGGACCTTCAATAACAGGTAAATGCATTAATGAGGCTTGATCTTGTCCCCTGCCTTGCCAACTTTTTGGCACTGTTCACAAGTCCTACAATAACCTATCATGTCTTTTTCAATCCCAGGCCCAATAAAATTCTGCATAATATGTCTTTTAGTAAATTTTATATCCATATGATCTAAAAAACAGATGTCATGTGCTATGGCTAAAAGTGGCAGACGGTAAGCTCTAGGCACTACCAACTGCTGTATTACCTCACCTTCTAGCCCATCCTCAGAGTCCACTCTCTATACAACAGATCTTTATTCCAGTATACAGACTCCCTTCTTCCTTGAGCCTGAGGTGCTTCCTTAGCCATCTCCCTCAAGCTTTGTAATGTAGGGTCCATAAGCTGAGCCTGTCTCAACTCTACCTTTGTGACCCTCCCCAGCTCCCATGCTACAGGAAGCCTAGTAACTTCTGACAGCTGTGCCTCCCTGTCAGTCTGGGTACTACCATTCACCTCTGTCCTTGCAGTCACTGTGTCCAAGGGAACATCAGTACCTACCAGCAGTTATGGCTCACTTTCAGACTTACTGCCACTGGATAGCTCCATCTCTGAAACAGCCACCACAGGTATGAGATCCATCTGGGTCTCCCCCAGACTATTGGGCTTACATTCCTGTCTCCAAGCTTGAAACCTGTGTCACTGTATGCACACAAGGTACTGCATCATCAAAGTCATTCCATATCAGGACATCTGCTAAATATCCTCAAACACACCTACCTGCTTGCTTCTTCTTCCACCCTCCCAGTCAAGATGTACCCTAGCAATGGGTAATTGGAATGGGGTCCTCTCCCAAAGCTCTGACTGGAGTGAACTGTCTAACCAAATAGTGCTCATCTCTAAACTTTGCAGGCCTCACAATGATTATATTAAAAGCTGTGTCTCTCTTAGCAGTGACCGGTTTACCATCTACTAAGATAGGATATACATTTTGGTGATAGTTTAGCACCCCTGCTGTTTCCAAACAACTTACAACTGGCAGTTTGTTATCCCCACTTGCTGACACCCTCATCTTTTGTTTCTCACCTTGCCTCGATGGACATTTGGCTGCTATATGGCCCCTCTGGTTACATTTGAAAATCAAATCCCTAATGCAAAGCTATCAACAGTATTATTGCTTATGTGCCACTTCCTTGTTTATTGTAACCTTGCTGGCAAATTATCTATATGGTCTTACACCCAATATGGTTGTATTCTCTGTTTGTATGTACCCACTTTGTACATTTAACTGCTGTAAATTTGTTGGTGAATTATCTCTGAAATAAATAAAATAGATTTCTGAAAAAAAAGGAAACATCTAATCCCTGACTGTGTACTTGGACTATTAGTGTCCTCTGTTACTGGTATATTCTGTTGCAGTGGTTTAGACTGCCCCCCCCATGGGATCCCTTATGGGTTCCCTTATTTCCATGTGCAGCACTGGGTATCCCTTTCTTATGCATTGGTCCTCTTCTTGATAAGTAGAGATCCACTTTTCACCCTAAGCCCTCCACAGAGTTACACTCTTGGTCTGCTAACCAGACTCTCATGTCATCAGGCAAATTACTGAGGGCTTGTTCCCTCACCAAGAGGTCTGCCAGTCCCTCAAAAGTTATTACCTGATACCCACTCACTCATCTGTGAAAGTAAGTGTTTAAATCAGCAATATCATCATGTATACTTTCATCTGCCTTGCGTCTATGTTCATGAAACTTTTTTCTATATGCTTCAGGTGTTAGTTTAAAAAAAAATCAAACAGTTTTTTTACTTTATCATAATTCAAACAATCTACATCAGACAGTTTTAACATAGCCTGAACAGCTTTGCCATGGAGGAAGGGAGTCAGGAGCTCAACCCAGAGCTCACAGTCAACATCATACTGTGCACATACCCTCTCAAAAATATGAACAAAACTATCAAAGTCATCCCCATCCCTGAACTGAGGAAACATTTTACTGACCTTTACAGCTGCTGGGGTCCAGTTATTCACTTCCCCATTAACTCCATTACCCTCTCGAAGGGTAAGAAGCTCCACTTCATGCCAGTTCTGTATTTCATTTTCCTCGGCTTCTAAACGTTTACCTCCAGTTCATATTGATGCTGTTTCTCTTCAGCATCCAGGCATTGCATTCCCTCCTCAGCCTCCAGTTCATATCTGCGCTGCTTTCCCTTTTTTTAGCTTCCAGTCATTTAGCTTCCAGGTGCAGTCTCTCTTCAGAATCCAGTAATTTGGCTTCCAGTTCATATTGATGCTGTTTCTCCCTTTTTTCAGCCTCCAGTTCCAGCCTCCTTAACTCCAGGTGGATTCTTAGGTTCTATGAAGAAAATATGGACTATCTTGTCTTGGCAGGATGCACATCCACAATACCAAACTGGATATCCTCCGAATGGCTGGCCTGAGCTGAGGTGCAACTAAGGCTGAAATCATTGCTTCCTTAGTCAAGGTGGCATGCACCAGTCCTCTGGCTTCACACTCCTTGGCCAACTGTTTCTTTGTCAGCTTAATACAGTCTTCTGCTGACATCTTTGCTTGCCGTTCCTGACTAACTAACTAAAATTAAATAAAGCTGTGCTAGACTGAAATTCTGTATGTTTACCTTATGGCTATCAATAGTCCACCCCTTAATGACAGCTACCCACAGGCAACTGAAGAACTGAATTAATTGCCACCAAATAATGTGACATCCGGTTAATATCCCACCAAACTGCCACCAATAATGTGACATCCCCCACTATCCTGGGTCAGTAACTAAGGAGCTTCAATCCTTACTACTGACCCAAATGTGAGACTGTCACTTAAACAGGAATAATATTTCACAATTTCCCCTAAGAGTACAACAGGAACATACTCTATAAACTGGGACTGGATGCATACTTCTGTCCACCCCTAATGTAATACCTTATTACACACTCCAGAACAATGTGTCCATATTTAAGACCTCTGATATACTCACACTTAAATAAATTGAATCGTGTACATCCAAACCCTTCTGGCAAAGACTGACACAGATTTCCAGCTGTGCCCCTTTCCCCCAGATGCTGCCACCAACCATAGTGTCTACATGCCCTTTCAAAGGGATATCCAATTATTACAATTAGGTATTAAAACAAATGGTAGCAAATAACCTAAAGCAGCCAGGCTTTTGGAGTGGCCCAGGAATCATCAAAGCAGGTATAAGCACTCTCAAAAAGTAAATAATACACTAATTGATCAATCACAGTATAAGATCAAATATTTAATAATGAGCAAAATGATTAAAAATTTTAAGAGGTAATTTCAATAAACAAACACAATTCAATCACCAGGAAAATTGAAATTAATACTGAAGGATAGAAATCCAACATTTAGAAAAACTCTGACTAATTTAGCTATAATTTCCTATTTAACTGTAGAACACTGTCCCTGATCTAAACTAAATATCACAACAGAGCAAAGGCAGGCTTACAGTTCTTGGTGAGCCCTTTGGGTATCCACTGCTCAGTACAACTGTGAACTGAACTGTGAACTAAACACAACTGCTACTATGAGCTGATTTCAACTGTCTTCTGCAGGCTCTTTTATGGACTAGGTTAACTGTCTCAATTATTCCAGTTCTTATTTTCATTTCACTGTTTGAAAATCAACAGACAGCTGTTTATTAAAGTTCCTTCCTGTCTTTCAGTCTCTGAAAGTAAACACAGATCAACTGGAAACATTCCAATGACATCATCTGCAGATCAGCTGACTCTGAGACAGTTGGCATTTAGAATCACCTTCACAAATATGCACAGTTAGACATGTAACAGAACACTGTTCAACTTATAAAAACATCCTTACAAGCAGAGTATTAATGAACATACAAGAAATTATTTACCATATCATAGCTAGTCATGCTGGGATATAATACACAAGTTAATCTGACATTACGTACACAGCCAGACAATGTATCACAGATGACAGTGTCTAATTTCTTCAGATTTCCTTTCATAATTATTGACATATTCACTATCACATGTTTTTTAACTCTTCAAATAACTATGTAGGGCATATCCCCCTGCCATGTCGAATGCTAATGAGCAAGTGTGAAATGTATATGTCAATTAGGCCATGTGCCCCCCAGAACTGCCTCCAAAAAGGCATCTACACACTGAGAGATTCTAGAAATCATTCAGCCATGTTGATCAGCACAGCCGACCCCACCATGTTGCTGTAGTGAACAATGCCAAAAGTCCACTACCTACCATGTCTATGATGTGGAAACTGTAGGAGTGGGATAGTCACTAGTCACCAGGGATACATTTTACTTAAGTGTCATAATGGTACTGTCATCAGTACAGGGATCAGAGTATCACTAGGTAACAGGGATGCTTATTAGTTAAGTGCCTTAATGGCATTGGCATCAGTAATGGAGTTGGGGATGGTGCAGAGGAAGTACTAGACACCAGGGATACATTTTACTTAAGGGCAATAATGGCACATACTCTAGCAACCACGGCAGTGGCATAATGGTGCATACACTGTTACAGTGATGAGGAGTAGGTGACACATTAGCCAACAGGTCAATGCCATAACAGCACATTCACTATTACAATAACAATCTGGGCATACTAGACACATGTTTTAAAGGCACTTTAGCTGTTATTGAAATCAGGGGCAGTGGAACCATGAGTGGCAAGACAGGTCAGGGACATGTATGGGGACTATGATGTGTGTGTGTGTGTGTGTGTGTGTGTGTGTGTGTGTTTGTTTACAATCTTTCCTTTCCCTTAATTCTGCACCACAGTCCTGGAGGAAGAATCTGTGAGGGGTTAGAGTCACCTTCATGTCATCAAAACTGACTGCTTCCTGCAGAACCTTTGACATGCATGTGCTACTAGTCTTGTAGTCAGTTTGACTCCTCACATGTTTCGTGCCTTAGTCTTAATAAAATAACATTTTCTTCTTGCTAAATTGACAGTCACTTATAACAGTTTACTACAGTCTTCATTATTCGTTGTTCATTATTAGGCCCCATTCTTTCATTTATGTTCAGGTAAGTTATACAGTTACACAACACATTGTTTACTACAGTAGAACTCAGGCACATCAGAACATGTCTGAGTGCGAGGGTGGGTGTGTGTTTGTGTGTGTGTGTGTGTGTGTGTGTGTGTGTGTGTGTGTGTGTGTGTGTGTGTGTGTGTGTGTGTGTGTGTGTGTGTGTGTGTGTGTGTGTGTGTTTATCTTGATTCCAGTTTAACAAGAATGTACAGGGCAGCATTTAAAATCATTTTAGAAGTATAACTTATTAAGTTAGCTTATTATTTTTTTTATTAGGCTGTTAATTTTGAAATAATGTTTACTGTCATGGAAAATTTGTTCCTCATGATGAATATGAATGATTCATTAATTCTTCAGGCTATGTGTTGAATAAATCTTTTAGGATTTGTAGTCATTTTTTGTGACTTATAGCACAACAGTTTATTTTATGCATGATATTTTCTAGCTCCTGTTAGTGTCTCTGTCCCTATTAAGTAGAAGAGACTAATATGTTTGTAGCTTTTGTTTCAGAACAATGCCACCTTCATGCCTAGGCAGATTTTCTTCTCAGCTCAATTTGTTCAGATTTAGATGCAGTGCCTCCAGGGTTGCCAGATTTCCGACTGGCCACGTAGGGACAAACAAAAGTGAAGACAATAAAAAAAAAAAAAAAGGTCTTTCACTGTAAGTGAAGACTAAAAAAAAAAAAGGTCTTCCACGCCAGGGTCTTTAATGCGGAACATCAGAGTTCTGCATTAAACAAAAGTAGCTCTGTGTTTATTTTTTATAAGCATGGAGCTGCTTCTGTTTAATGCGAAACATCACAGTTCTGCATTAAACAGAAGTAGCTCTGTTTTGCGATTTTTTTGATTGGCCTGTACAGTTTACAGCCCAATGAAAAAGCGCTAAACACGGAGCTACATCTGTTTAATGCGAAACATCGCAGTTCCGCATTAAACAGAAGTAGCTCTGTTTTGCTATTTTTTGATTGGCCCGTATACCGGATCTACGGGCCAATCAAAAATAGCTAAAAACGGAGCTACTTCTGTTTAATGTGAAACATTGCAGTTCCGCATTAAACAGAAGTAGCTCTGTTTTGCGATTTTTTGATTGGCCCGTATACTGGTATACGGGCCAATCAAAAATCTCTAAACACGGAGCTACTTCTGTTTAATGCGGAACTGCGATGTTCCACATTAAACACAAAAAGCTCTGTGTTTAGTGATTTCTGATTGGCCCGTATGCCGGTATACGGGCCAATCAAAATAATAATAAAAAAAAAAAAAAAACACAAAGCGGAGGCTGCCCGAGATTTAAACCGGCAGTGTGGGACTCGGGATCAGGCTGCTGATCTCGGGACAGTCCCGCCCAAATAGGGACGTCTGGCAACCCTGAGTGCTTCTGCTAAAAATATGTGTTGGTTTATAGCATAAATTCAAAATAATATTTGGTTATTAAGAAAAAGTGATTTTTCTTTTATGAGATATTCACAAAGTACTATTGAAATATTCCTAATTATTTTTTGACATCTATGGATCTATTTATTATGTATTTTCATTTGTAGAAATATATTAGGATTCCACAGGCATACATAAACACAGGTTTCTGAATTAAAGACAATTATTAATGCATAAAATGGCTGCCCATAGAGTCATTACATTGCATTGCATACCATAACAGTTCCGGATATACTTCAGCATATTAAAATATCAAATTATTAGGGTGAATGAAAAGTGCTGACTGTAGAAATTAGCTCTGCAATGTAATGACATTGCTATCTATAAATTAAATAAATAAAGTAAAACAAATAAAATAAATTGAGAAAGCATTATTTTGATAACAGCCTGCTTATATACAAGTATAGGTCATGGCATGTTGTGTGTAGTATAATGCTAAGGGTTGCTTGCATTTATACATATGCTGCCAAAGACCAGCTGTAGTATTATATAGAGAGAATTAACTTATTTCTGAATATACAAAAACTAAGTATGTAATTCTCTTCTTTGTAATTATTGCCTGGACTTCTGAACATTGTACAAATACAAAAAAGTTCTTTCCCAGTCTATCTTCAAACAGCTGCAATGAATTCTGCAAAGTCAATTCTGTACTGCACAGATAGCAGACCACTGCAAGTGAGACATAATTTAATAAGTGAATGGGATGTACCTTGCTTGCCTGAAGTTCGTTTCATTGAACATTAACTAAAATCAGACTATCCAGTTACAACTAAATTGTCTAACTTGAGGCTTTGCTAAAAAACACAAATATGTCAGTTTTATGTGGAAGGAGGTGCAGAAAAGCCAACTTATGTTCTATACGGGCTCTCTGTCCTAACATCCCCCTGCTATTTTATCCTAATCTCGAGTGATCATTAACATTGAAGAAAAGACATGACAACACATGTTGCAGTCTCTGTTGATGATCTTATAGCCTTTGAACTCTCACTATGATACTGAGATATAGCAGCTTGTAACAAAGCAGCTTCTGACTCAGAAATTTCAGTCAGCTTAAACCATGGAGCATATGCGCACATGTGTGTGTGTGTGTGTGTGTGTGTGTGTGTGTGTGTGTGTGTGTGTGAAAGAGAGAGAGAGAAAGAGAGCAAATGAAAGAAAAAAGGGGGAGAGAGATGAGAAACTTGAGTATAGGTTTTCTTCATGAATATTTAAAGTACAAAGTGTAGGTAAGCAAACGTTTAGCAAAAAATGACAACAGTACAATACTTTTTCTTTACCAAATTTATGCAGTCTGAATTTTGCAGATGTGAATAAAGCTTTAACACATCTAAAACTGTATATTTTAAAATATTTTTAGAAGTCAACGGTGATCAGTATGACACTATGTCATGTTAAACAAGGTTTTATTTTTTCTCATAATTTATATTATATGGAAGGACAAAAAATGCATAAAATCATTACAAACTTAAACCTATTTAATAAAAACAAATTGTAGCACAAGTTACAATAAACTATTTCATGTGTGCCCATCATCATTTATTGCACGTTTAAACTGCTTGTTATTGTGCCATATAGTGACGTTACTACTGCGCTTTTATGATTTTCAAATTAGATCTGCTTTGCAGAGAATGCCAAAATCAGAAACTCCAACATGTGAAGCATATGACGGCAGAGGAAGATAAAGTGAAATTACTTTTATTTTTCCTGCTGAACATTGGAAATAGTCCTTCAGATTGCAGATGGCAACCCAATACCAACTGCAAGATCACAGCCAAAAACTGAAAATTAAAGGCCAATTGTTCAACTGCCAAACGATCTGAAAAATTAAATATTATAAGCTGTACACCTCCATTGTTTATATTTAACTATCTACTATCCCAAAATAAGACAATGACCTTCATTTAACTTTGAGCAAGAATATTTACTAGGTGCTTACTTTTACCTTTTCTTAGCACTAATTCCACTCTTTCAAATTTGAGGTCAAACTATGGGTTATAGACAAACACTTACCAACAAGAGAATATTCTGTACAATTATTGCATACCTCAGATTACTTGAGTTACACAAAATCAATATCCCATTGTTTTTTGTATGCCAAGGACACATCCTAATTATATGGAACTGTACAATTTGTAGTGCGTGCCATGACTGCAAATATGTTTTTTTAATAGAATAATTTTTTTGTCATTTCAGCTTTCTTGTTTCTGAATAATCTGCATTTTTTGGAAATGCAGTGTATCCAATTGCAATAGTTTCATTTGCAAGAAAATAATAACATGATCTGTGATTTAATGCTACAAATGTGAAAGCAAGCGATCATATTTTATACCTACTTCCATTTAATAAGGTCACTGCCTGGTAAGAAAGAGCAGGTCAGTCATACATCTCAAGGTTAATAGATAATCAGTGGTTTCCCTATGTGCTAATACTCAAATAGAAAACAATGGGTAGTGCTGCATTACCCACTGAAGAAAAAAACAATGTAGCAATCTTATGATACAGACACAAAATGTTTCATTATGATGCTAGCATCCAGAGTTTGAGACCAAGCCTAGGACACTGGTAAAGTTACATGAATATGCAATGACTGGTCAATGCACTGCATGCATGCTTACAAGACCTCCCTGTTGCACTACTGATTTCTGCCTGCTTGGGGTATTTGGTGACTAGGGCTTTAAATGAAATGGCACCTTAGGAGAAGGGCTCCAGGAAGTCCCCCCACTTCCCATTGCTCCCCCCCATGCACACATCTCCTAGTGTGAGGGCCATTTTTACATTCCAACCGCCACACAATTCCCAGAGTACTTTTTATAACTCTTCTCACATTTTATGTTACTGTTCAGGTTTTTCTTTTTTTTTTTTTTTTTTTTTATTAACACACCCTAATTGGGTAAACTGCACTGTAATAACTTTGGGGGAAATAACTGAATGATTCTGGGGGTCTGTTTCAGCCTTACTGTACAACTTTACTTTTTTCTGCATCTTTTTAACACATCCCAACATGCCAATAGAACACTGCAATAACTCCAGAATAAATAACCAGATTATGCCATGGGTATGTGGGCTGCTAGATCCCCACTAGCCATGAGAGTATAGATGCTGTAAGGTACATTTTAGAACTTTTTTCCACCTTTTTGATCCAGCGAAGGTCAAAATGACAAACACAAGTTAGGAAAGAAATCCATTTTTATTTTTTTTTCTTTCACAGAAGAAATACGAGATTTTCAACAAAACAACTCATAATAAACTGAGAAGACAACTGTTTGCAAGGATAATAAATAATATCTGGGAACAGTATCTGCATTTCTCCCTCCCATGAAAAAAAGATATCAACTTTTTGTTTACTATTAGATGGGGATTAATGTACAAATGGCCACAGTAATATATTTCAAATGGCTGCTGTCAGACATATATACAGCATGCCTCCATACCTGTACCCCTAAAAGACAACTACCTATGTGTATTACTCTGATGTCAGACAGGAGCAAATCTGATAGGACAGTAGCATATTTCACCCTTTCAACCTGCTGCTGTTGGATGTATACAAACAGCATGCCTTTTTACCCCTACCACTAAATGATAGGCTCAAACACACACACATACACAAACACACACACACACACACACACACACACACACACACACACACACACACACACACACACACACACACATACATACCTGATGTTTGATCATGACAAGAGTGAAAAATAATTATCAAAATAATATATTCCAATTTGTTTATATTATAGTGACCTTCTGTGCACACCTTTGAGGTTTGTGAGGAAAGTTAAATAAATAATGAGAACATTGTCTCTAGTCCCCAAGCAAACTATGGACACTTTTGTGCACAAATCTGAGGTTAGATTGTGAGGAAAATTAAAGAAGTAATAACCATGGCATCCTTGGGTTACCAAACAAGCTACATCTCAGAAGGGACAGTTTTAGACTTGGTGAGGTTCAGTGCAGAGACCACCAGTAAGCTTGGGTCAAAATCTGCTACTCTGTGATTAATTTTATGCCTTACTTTTGAAAGATAATGCTTGGAGATGTATGCATGTGCCCAGCAATATTGTAATTCTACAGATAAAGATCAGTGATTGTATATTTTACACACACACACACACACACACACACACACACACACACACACACACACACACACACACACACACACACACACACACACACAATCATGCATACTGAGACTGCCCTGAAAGCCAGCCTCATCACAAGGTGCACTTGATCACTTATGTTATCTCTTTGGGTGTAGGAGGAAATTAGTGTATATATCTAAACCTACACAGAGACAGGGTGGGAATGTAGACTCCACATACTAGAACCCGTCACCAGAAACACAACCATGATCATCAATGTAACCACTTATAGTGCACAGTGCTGATCCTTGTGATGGAAAGTGAAAGAAATTATTACAAACTTGTTGCTCTTAAATAAACTTCATCCCCCATACACATACAGTTCTAAGCCATAGCAATACTAGTTTTAAACTCATTTTAGAAGATACAATACATTGTTTGACCTTACTCCTGCCATGCCAGATTAGTGACTACTGTTTATCAGTGACCAAACAACAACATGGGTAAGTCACATGTACCCATCAATTACACATACTTTTCTGCCTGAGTACACCTCAGATATATGACTGTGATAAAATCATAATAATCATAATGGTCAGAGTAATAAAGCATGCCATCTTAATTCACAAAAAATGTACAGTAGCCTTGTAAAGCCAGATTAGTAACTTTTTAAACTGAGCAAATGACAAAAATGTCAGTTACTTTTATTCACAAACAGCTCCCACCCCATAACCATTAGTTACAGCTACTTCTGTGTACACCAGATGTCTGATGTTAATAAAATGTGAAAGCCATTTAATGAATTGTTCTACACCAACAGTAGCCACACATTAAAGTATTCTCAGTTGGTTCACACAAATTACGTTAACTTTACAAAGCTAGAATAATAAGAAAGCAGCAGGAATTAGTCATTTCCTCCTCCCACAGCCTGAGCGAATGTAGATAAGTTGTCTGTATACATTTGAAATGCCAAAGTCAAGTAAAATATAAATAAATAAATAACTGACTGAATAAATAGATAGATTAGATAGATAGATAGATAGATAGATAGATAGATAGATAGATAGATAGATAGATAGATAGATAGATAAATAAATACACTTATTATTTGCCTTTTCAACAACCAGGTACAAAACTAAAAATATTAAAGTGAGAGGGAAAACAAAGGTCTGAAATTAGGAACATGTTTTACATATTATTTGTTCTTATATGCTTAGAGAGTTTTTACTGCAGTGGTGGTGCTGCGGTAGCGTTGTCGCCTCACAGCAAGATATTGTGCAGTTCGATTCTCAGCTAGAGCGTCTTCTGTGTGGAGACATGTGTGAATGGGCGTACCTTCATTGAAGATTGTGCACCATGGCTGGCAAACTTGGAACGTAAAAAATCTACTGCCAATCATGCGGACCGGAGTTCCGCTGTGGCCACCCCTAACGCAAAAATGCTTAGAGAGTTTTTAGAATAACAGATTTTTGTGTCAAGAATTTTCTGAAGGCTATGGTGTCTAAAATTCAAATATCTGCCTTTATTTAGAGACTTTATTCTTCAATCTACTTACCTAAAAACCACAAATTTTGTGAGGGACAAACATGAAAGGAAAATAATGGCTCTTGTTTGGGACATGAAACCAAAAACTCTAGCATTCTGTGCTCATTTCACTGCCTCTGGGTTAACAAGAGCCCCTCGGCAGTCAGATGTTGAGTTTCTCCTTAAAATTATTTTCCATTTCAGCTGGAAACCCACTTGTTTGATGATAAGGTTAAATTGCACACACACACACACACACACGCACACACGCACACACGCACACACGCACACACACACACACACACACACACACACACACACACAGGTTTTATCTCTGTGTGTGTGTGTGTGTGTGTGTGTGTGTGTGTGTGTGTGTGTGTGTGTGTGTGTGTGTGTGTGTGTGTGTGCAATTTTGTGTATGACTGCATAATTCGACCTCTGCAAATTTTGTGTGTCTCTGTGTAGTTTGATCTGATCTCTATGCTAGCAGTTTCCGGAATGGAAAAAAAAAACTTTTAAGGGAAAAGTCAACACCTAAATGCTTAAAGGTTCATGTTAGGAGAGATAGTGATAGCAGTGAATGTCAGAGGTCTTAGGTTTAGTTTTCACTTAAAAGATAATTTTAATGTTTTCATTTTTCTTTTCATGTTTACAATTAAAAAAATGTCAAAGCTGCAGAAGGCTTTCTATGCATCGAGTGTATGTGTTTGTGTGTGTAGTTAGACAAACTCACTGCCGTTTTAGGAAGTTAGGGATAAATAATAGATACTCTGTTTGCCCTGCAAATCTGACCACAGCCCATATCTAGTTGCCAATCAGGATTAAAAAAATGTCTCATGCTATTGCCGACTGCTGCTGTTGTTCATCTGCAGTGATTCTCTACTTCATTTTATATTTGAATGTGTGCCAGCTTCCTAGCCATTCCACGAAACAGATTCATCATCATCATCAGCTCCCTTTTTCCCATTTTTCTACATCAGGTTGAGGTGTTGTGTCAAATGTCAGCACCTCTCTATTCAATGCCACATTCCTGCCTTCTTTGACAATCATGGCTCACTGTCACAGGTCTTGTCTCACACAATCCATCCACCACTTTGCTGGAAGCCATCATTTCCCCTTGCCTGCTTCCTGTCTGTCCCAAATCTTCTTCACTAGATTGTCTTCTGCTTTTTTGTACTGAACCACTGTAGTCTGTTTTCTTTGACCTTTTATGCAATTGCAGCTACCTTGGTTTCTGCTCTTATTCCTTGTTTCTTTGTCTGTCCCACAGTGTACATCAGTAGTACTTTTGTACATCTTACTTTTCAGCTTCTTTGGCATTCTTCTGTCATATATTACACCTGACACTCTGTGCCCCTCTCATTCTAGTTTTGATTTCCTCATTGAGACTTCCTTTCTCCTCAACCACCCCTCCCAGATACTTAAAGATATTAACCTGTTCCACTATTTTCCCTTTTATCTCAATTCTCAGCTTCTTCTGAATTCCACCATTTGCTGCTATTACAACTGTAATCAGTTTCATCTCATGTGCCTTCAGTTTGTTATTCCATTCCCCATCCTTTGCTGAAGTTCCTTCACAGAGTATGCCTGTAATACCACATTGTCTGCAAACAGCAACTTTGTTGATCTGTCCTCTCCAAACTATTTGCTAGTGTAGTCCATCACCAATATGAACAGCAGTGAGCTCAGAGCTCAACCCTGGTGCACACCTACTCTCAAAGGGAACCCCTCTCTGAGACCGAACACTGTTCATATTTGAGTCATTGGATCCTTGAACATAGCTTGCACTAATGCTACCAGTGTTTCTGGGACTTCAAACCACTGCAGGACTGCTCAAACCAGCTTTCTCTAGCTTTCTTAGGACCTTGTCATATGCTTTCTCCAAGTCTAGGAATGCCTAGCTGGACTCTTTCCTCATCTCTAGCTTCTTCTCAACTATCTGTCTCTCTGCAAATATTGGGTTAGTTGTGCTGCATCCTGATCTGAATCTGAACTGTTCATTTGCCATCTTACTTTCTGCTACTCTGCATATTCGTTTATCACTCACCTTCTCAAGAACTTTCATGCAGTGCAATAGAGCTATACTGTCCACAACTGTTCTTGAACATTGGCACTAGTATGCTTATTCTTTGGTCATCTGGGATACGTCTTTCTCTCCACACTGCTATGAGTACCTCCAGAAGCCATTTCTCTGTTATCTTACCTAGCATCTTTATCATATCTGCTGTGACCTCATTTGAGCCTGCTGCCTTACCTGACTTAATTTTCCTTAGTGCTGTTCTTACTTCTTCTATGGTGGGTATAGAGGGATCCTCTTCTTTGCTCATTGTTTGCCTTTTCTGGGGAAGTACAGCTTCTGTGGGTTTTTCTTCATTTAGAAGCTGCTGGAAGTACTCCTTCTATCTGCCTTTCATGTCCTGTGGACAGGTAAGCAGGTTGTTGCTTACATCTGTAGTGAAGGTTGTATAACTACCTTTTTATCTTTTGTCTTTGCCTTGCAACCTGAAATAGTTTCTTTGTGCCTCCTACTGACCCACTTTCCAGAAGCTGGTAAAGTGCCTCTGATGACTTGTTCTTTGCATTTGCAACTGCTTTCTTATCTTCTTTGTTAACCAACCAGTATTCCTTTCCGGTCCATTTTTCTAGCTTCCACTTTTTCCTTCACTCCTTTTCTTTTGATGACTTCCTGGAATTCTACATTCCACCACTGGCTTTGCCTTTATGTATCTTATTCTCATACCTGACTCAGCTGCATACCTGTTCTGTGGTCCTCACCAGTGGCAGTTGGTAACTTCAAATCAAAGGGGGGCTGCAGGAGACAGCTGAATGGGTGGAGTCAATTGGAAGGGGTGTGGCCAACTAGAAAGGGGAGGAGATATTCTCAAAACCACAAAAACTAACTAAATACACTGCCCTATGTGCCAAACCGTCATTATGAGAGTCCAATCAAGACAAAATGAAGTGTAGAAGAATAAAAATATTTCAATGCATTGGCTGCATGACAGCTTACTTAATATCTAGATGGAAACAAAAAGGTTGTGAGGCATGAAAAAATAAATTACTTTTTAAATGCATTAATGGAATGCCAGTCAAAATCAAGTATAAGAAAAACAAGCAGCACTCAACTCAAACCACTTCTTGCACTGCAGTTCTAATTATAATTTATATTCAGCTTTACTAAAGTACCAAGTAACATGCTGAAAGTAGAAATCTCTGATGCCTCCACTTGTAAAAATGTTTCTTATCCAAAAAAAGACCTGCTGCCTGACAACTATCTATTTGTTTCATGGGGAAAACATGATCAAAGTAAAAAATGAAAAGCAAACAAGAAATAAGCTCAAGATACATTGCTTAAAAGGATTACTGTACAGGTTATGGACCACACAATTGACATTCTGTTTAGTTTATGGGTAAAGCCTGCAGAGATGACTGGAAGTCTCCAAGTGTAATGAGCTTCTTAAAATAATGTAATCCTGTCCTTTATTACAAATACTGTCATATGCATTTCAATACCCAAGGCTTATACATTATCTAGTTAAGTATTCTCTACATGGCAACAACAGAAAGGCTTTCAATGTTGGCAGTTCTTTAACAGTATGCTTATTAAAGCTTACTTGCATCTTACGATCTCAGCCAAGCTTACCTGATGGTCATTAAAGTATTGCTACTTAAACACAGAGCAACAGGCACTTTGAGTAATAAGCATACATCAACAGTGCAAAACATATGACAGAAACCAGACCATTCTGCAAAAATCAAGGACAGATGAAAAGCAACTCTAGTACTTGTGTCTACCTTGGATGGGGAGGATACTCTGCACATTTACACTGCATTACTACTTCTTGCCTTGCTTCGACACATCCAGAGTCACTACATGGAGGAGTGGGGTGCAACAAGTATGTCACAATTTGAAATGTCTCTGGCTGACTGTGATGGCCCTGACACATTTGTCATACCTCTCAACCTCAGAGCAAAAAATCTGGACAAAGCCATACAAATAAGTGGGACAAAGGCCCAAAAATAAGGACAATTTTTAAATATTGCTCTTATAAACTTAGAAAGATAATAGAATACGTCTTGCATTAGTATGAATTTTCTGAATGATATGAAATCTGAAACTCAAATGTCTGTCATTATTTTCTAACTTCAGTCTTTAATGATTTGTCACTAATTTGCCAAAAAAAACAATTTTATGAAAAATGGACCAAAAATGTGATGTAAAAATATAAAATAGCCACACAATACAGCTGGGAACCTGTCAAAGAAGGGACACTTTATTATTAGTACTGCTAACTTGAGCAGCTGACAAAATAAAAGAATCTACATGTATTTCTGAAATAAAAGTAATCTATAACTCTGATTATTACAGTTATTTCTTAATTGTAAACCCTCCATGTTTTCTTCCAAAATTTCTATTTTGCAGAGGGATTATTAGGGGGAAGAGCAACATTTTGAGCCAAAATCAGGGACAGTTGAGAGGTTTGGCTATGCCTAATTCTATAAAGCAATTTATTTGCATGTACCTCTCAACCTGTTAATGCAATAAATCTGGACAAGGCCAAATATATTGGGGGAACATATAAACAGTACTAAAAATTGCTCTTGTATAAACTGAGACAGTTGATAGAACAACAGGTCTTACTTTAGCATGCATTTTTCTGAAGGTTATGAAGTCTGAAACTAGTGTGTCATTATTTAGTGACTTAATTCCTAAATGATTTGCCAGAAAACCACAAATTTTATGAGGAACAAACCAAAAATAAGAAGCAAAAATCTATTCATTCTTTGAAAATCTGGACAGTTGGGAGGTATAGTTCAGCTGGGGCTGTCTTTAAGTTTGCCGCCCTTCCCCCTCACAAAATCAGGGTCGAATGGAGCCTCCCCCTGCAGCCATTCCAATGATCCATTACTTGGCTATTTCACTCCATTTACCATAAACACTAATGTGCATACCAGTTTACTTCTATGATGATTTGGACTTCATTTGAAAGTTTTATTTTGCATTTTACAGCACAAACACTAAGACATCTGCTAAACAAACTTAGCATTAAAACTTCTCTGCCCTTGAAACTTACATTCATTGAAACAGCATTGAAATCCATATTCAAAGAAAATACATTTTACTAGTGGCAGATAAAGATTAATTCTGGGCTGTTTTCAAATCATAGGCCCCTTGCATATGAAACATACATGTGCTCTTTGATACACCTTCCTATTGTTTTGAACATTTTTTCAGTAAACTATGAAACAAAACGCATGCACCAATAATGACAAAGCTGCCCAATTCAGAACATCTTTCCAGTAAACAATGAAACAAAATGCATGCACCCATAATGACAAAACTGCCCAGTTCAGAACATTTCCATCATAAAAGTCTACTCAAACTTCTACAGTCTACCATTATCAGTAAATATGCACAATTCTACAGTCCACCATTATCAGTAAATATGCACAATTCTACAGTCCACCATTATCAGTAAATATGCAGAATCTCTGAAGAAGTAAAAAAGTCATCTAAATAATTCCACATTAAATAAATCTCCAACTAATGAAGAGGTTGCTGCTAGCAAACACTTTTATATTTCATGGTTTCATCGAAAAATAAAGTGTCTGATGCCCCTGAGGAATAAATTGCCTATATTACATTAAAAATGATAAGCTAGTAATATTGCAATAGGAAATGGATGGCAAACTGATAACAGGCTCATAGTTAGCATCTTAACTTTTTCAGTATGGCAGCATTCACCCCTTGTGGGAGTAGAATGAACAACCTTCTGCATCAAAAGCAAGTACACAACCTGTTGTGCTATTAACAATGCAAGCTGACTTAGCATAAGCAGCACTAAACTTCTCATCCCCTGCAGCTCTCAGCTTCTTGTAAAATCTACTCAATACTCAACTGCATCTCAACTTCGCAGCACAAGAAATCTGGAAAAAGCCAAATTTATTGGGGGGTGGTCAAAAGCCCAAAAACCAGGGACACATTAAACATTACTTGTATAATCTTGGAAAGTTGCTAGAATAAAATGCTGTGTTACCACCATACATTTTACTACCAATGTCCCTGTGCAAAACAGTCAGAGCAACATACCACTATGCCAAATCACCTGCTTTGTGAAAGAAAAATGCTGTGTTACCACCATACATTTTACTGCCAAGGTCCCTGTGCAAAACAGTCAGAGCAACATACCACTACGCCAAATCAGCTGCTTTGTGAAAGAGCGGAAGACTGAAACGTAAATGGCTATCATTTAATGAATTCAGTTCTCACCATAGCTGTCAACCTCTTAGCACAAAACCCCTGGACAAACCCAGTAATGAGGGAATACAGCCCTCAAACATATTCAGTGAATTCAGTTCTTGCCATAGCTGTCAACCTTAGCACAAAAAACCTGGACAAAGCCAATAATGGGGTAATACAGTCCCATAAATAAGGACAAATTTAAAATATTCATCTTATAAACTTAGGTTGTGTTACTATGTATTTTCTGAAGAATATGAAGTCTGAAATTCAAATGCCTGTCAATTTTACTTCTGACGGAACAAAAACAATTTTCAGCAGAGGCCCAGGGAGAAATACTGCAGACACATGTCTTGGTAAAACGCCAGGACACCAGAGCAAATCCACACAAACAAAGGGATAAGATGCAGACTCCACACAGAAGGCACCCCAGCCAAGAATCAAACCAGAAAACCTATAGCTGTGAGGCAACAATGCTTCCACTGCACCATCAAATATGTAAGGAATTAGACATTCAGAAACCTGAAGTCTGAAATTCAAATGCCTGTCAATTTTATTTAACAACAAAAAAACAATTTTCAGCAGAGGCCCAGGAAGAAATAATGCAGACATGTCTTTGTAACATGGGAGGACACAAAAGCAAACCCACACAAACACAGGGATAAGATGCAGACTCCACACAGAAGGCACCCCCAGCCAAGAATCAAACCAGAAAACCTATAGCTATGAGGCAACAATGCTACCACTGCACCATCAAATGTGTAAGGAATTAGACATTCAGAAACCTGAAGTCTGAAATTCAAATGCCTGTCTATTTTATTTAACAACAAAAAAACAATTTTCAGCAGAGGCCCAGGAAGAAATAATGCAGACATGTCTTTGTAACATGGGAGAACACAAAAGCAAACCCACACAAACACAGGGAGAAGATGCAGACCCCACAAAGAAGGCACCCCAGCCAAAGAATCAAACCTGAAAACCTGCAGCTGTGAGGCAACAATGCTACCACTGCACCATTAAATATCAAACATTGCAGCATTTAGAAACCGCAGATATTATAAGGAACAGATCAGATCAAATATGAGGCAAAAATCTGCAATTTCTTTACAAATGGTGGTGGGTAGGGAATTCAGGTCTTTAACACCTGCATACACAGTACAGGGTTCAAGCCTGAGGTATTCCCTACCACACCACCATGAGTCTAGCCACCAATATATACTAAATGGGGCATTTTCTTACACACACACACACACACACACACACACACACACACACACACACACACACACACACACACACACACACACACACACACCCCACCCTTACCTGTAAACTCCCCGTCCACACGCATAAATCCGTAGCTACAAAACTCCCTTCGTTCCATACCCACCTGTTCACATAAATCCATCTATGTTTCCACAAGAGACACCGCCCATCCAGCTCCAAATCGCGAGATCTTCCCGATGAGACTGCAGCAAACTCCAGACTGCTGATCTTGCAGCCAGACTCCGATGAGGTTTCCCAGCGAGTTTCCCGGACAGTCTATTGCAGTTGTACTGCACAGACTTCTGGGATCTTGCTTTGACATGTTTCCCAGTCTGGACTGCTGTTGAAACAGTCTGCGCATGCTCCAGACTGTCTCAGCAGCAGTCCGGACTAGTGCGTATGCGCGAAGTCCGCGAATTTTGAATTTTTTTTCTTTTATTTTCTTTCATTTTCTTTTAATTTCTTTATGTTTTACAGCTGGGGGGGCTGCAGTCTGGCAGTCCAATAGCATGGGCCACCCCTGGTCCTCACATATGCTGTTTTGAGGTGCTGCCATTCTTCTTCAATTCCACCTTTTTCATCCTGTTCTTGAGGTGCTAGAGCCCTGGGTAATTCCTTGAACTGTTGTGATTTCTCTCCAGTCAACTTCCAGGCCTTCAGCTTGGTCTCTGTTGACCTTAGAGCCTTCTCTGACCACTGCCTGCAGCTGATTGTGACAGGCAGTGTTTTATATTGAGGGCTGACTGTTTCACTGGGGATGACTTTGCAATTACTGATTCCACCCTGGCGCACTTTCCTTACTAGCAGGACGTTTGCCTGAGTTACATGTTGGCTACTTTTGTATGTGATCTTTCTGAACCATATGTTTACTACTATCAAACTTTTTGACAGTCAGAAGCCTAGAATAGCCACTCCTTCTTTATTCCTGCTGTCCCACCCATGTGGACTCAGATAGTCCTCATATCCTGGTCTGTCAGTCCCGAGATGTGCATTCAAGTCACACATTTTTAACCCCAATTCATGTTGTTATGCTTTATCTATTAGGTCCTTCAACTTCTGTCTGAATACACTCTTTTCCTCACTATCAAACCCCTTATGTGGGGCATATGTTGAGATTATGAATATTGCTCTATCATTAGGTTGGATTTCCATGATCTGATTGGACAGGTGCACTGTACCTCACCCATACAACATCACGACTTTGAACATTGGTGTCTTTCTGCATTTTATTTATTTATTTATTTTTATGTAAAGAAACAAAGGGGTACATTTCTGCATTTCTTTTCTTAAAAATATAATAAACAAAGAGCAAAAAGGCACCCTTAGCTAAATAGATCCCTGGCTGGTTGCCTAGTTTACCTTTGGGGTAAGGCTGGCTGTGTTAATAAGACAGGCCCTCAAGATTAAGTTCAGTTATGAACACATGCATTGGAAAAGGGAGCACAATGTGACATGCTCATCCTACCAAGATGACAATATGTACACATCAGGGATGGGCCTAAGGATGAAAATGTCCTCCTTGTTCGTGTGATGGCAGCCTCCATGTGCTTTGTCTACAAGGGGAACATTACAGGAAGCCACTGGCCCAGGATCTTCAAAAGCCCTCAGCAAAGAGGAAGAGATTCCTATTAGTACCCAAAAATGTGTGGTAAACTATCTAGCATTATAGGTCAGTGTGTGAAGATACATATGGATGATTTACATAAATTTGTGGAAGCATCAAGTGGGGTGGATTTATTTTCTGACATACCTGACGTCATTTGGAAGAATATAATAGAATTAGTGAGGACTGTGCACAGGGACTGATGACACAACTAGGAACAATGTCTGGACTGAAAGAGAGGTTCCTAGTGGGAGTGGTGAGGTTAATTAAGGGTTCCGCTCTAAGCCCACTGGTATTCATCCTGGTAATGGTGATGGACTACTCCAGAAAACAGGTTCAAAGGGACAAATCAGCAAAGGTGCTGTATGCAGACAATGTGATACTACAAGCAGACTTTGAACAGGAACATCAGCAACTGACAGAGGAATGGAATGCAAAGGTGAAGGCAAGTGGGGAAATCAGAATAAGCTGAAAATTATGATCAAAGGGAAAATATGGAACAGGTTAACATGTTCAAGTATCTGGGAGGGGTGGTTGAGGAGAAGGAAAGTCTGAATGAAAAGGCCAAAGACAGAATTAGAGGGACTGCAGCCAAATGGAACAGAGTGTCATGAGTAGTGTGAGTGTGTGTGTGTGTGTGTGTGTGTGTGTGTGTGTGTGTGTGTGTGTGTGTGTGTGTGTCTGAGAGAGAGAGACACAGACAGAAGAATGTCAATGAAGCAGGAAGGGAAGGTACACAAAATGTTGGTGCATGCCCAGTGAAGGCAAGGCAGCTGAGGAAATTAGAGGTGATAGAGATGAAGTGCCTGAGAAGTGTGATAGGATATGCACTGTGGAGCAGATGGAGACATTATCATTTCAGAGTGGTAGCGAAAGCAGCTCCAGTTCCAGAAAAGATAAAGGAGAATAGATTACAGTAGAGCAGGCATGTTTGGAGGAAAGCAGAAGATGATCTGGTGAGAGATACATAGGAGAGACAAGAAGAAAGCAAGAGTAAATGAGTATGTTCAAGAAAGAGGGGGTAGAGTGCATGACAGAAGACCTGCAACAATCAGGCATGACTGCTGATGAAGGCAGGAGGCTGAAGTGGCAAGGCCTGAAATAATACCCCAACCCCATGCAGAAAATGGGGAAATGGGGACAGGGGGATATTGATGATACCTGATGTCAAATGATGTGGTCAAAACATTTTAAATGCTGGAGATTCTCCTTGTACCTTGAGTGGATGGTTGTCTTCTCTGGTCACACCAATAGCAAAAATGAAAATTAAGGTAGCACTACCGATGCGATGTTTGCTCTGAGAGTGTTGATGGAGAAGTACAGAGAATGTCAGAAGGAGTTGCATTGTGTTTTTGTAGACTTAGAGAAAGCATATGACAGGGTGCCTAGAGAGGAGTTGTGGTATTGCATGAGGAAGTCAGGAGTGTCAGAGAAGTATGTAAGAGTGGTACAGGATATGTACGAGGGTAGTGTGACAACGGTGAGGTCTCCGGTGGGAGTGACGGATGCGTTTAAGGTGGAGGTGGGGTTACATCAAGGATTAGCTCTGAGCCCTTTCTTATTTGCAATGGTGATGGACAGGTTGACAGACGAGATAAGACAGGAGTCCCCATGGACTATGATGTTTGCAGATAACATTGTGATCTGTAGTGAGAGTAGGGAACAGGTGGAGGAGATCCTGGAGAGATGGAGATATGCTCTAGAGAGAAGAGGAATGAAGGTCAGCAAGACTAAGACAGAATATATGTGTGTGAATGAAAGGGAGGATAGAAGAATGGTGAGGATGCAAGGAGTAGAGGTGGTGAAGGTGGATGAGTTTAAATACTTGGGGTCAATAGTTCAGAGTAACAGTGAGTGTGGAAGAGAGGTGAAGAAGAGAGTACAGGCAGGATGGAGTGGGTGGAGAAGAGTGTCAGGAGTGATTTGTGACAGATGAGTACCTGTAAGAGTGAAAGGGAAGGTCTACATGAGGGTAATGAGACCAGCTATGTTATATGGGTTGGAGACAGTGGCATTGACAAAAAGGCAGGAGTTTGAGCTGGATGTGGCAGAGTTAAAGATGTTAAGATTTGCACTGGGTGTGACGAGGGTGGACAGGATTAGGAATAAGTATATTAGAGGGTCAGCTCAGGTTGGAAGGTTTGGAGACAAAGCCAGAAAGGCAAGATTACATTGGTTTGGACATGTGCTGAGGAGGGATTCTGAGTATATTGGGAAAAAGATGCTAAGGATGAAGCTACCTGGTAACAGGAAAAGAGGAAGGCCTAAGATAAGGTTTATGGATGTGGTGAGAGAGGACATGCAGGTGGTTGGTGTGACAAAGCAAGATGCAGAGGACAGGAAGAAATGGAAACAGGTGATCCGCTGTGGTGACCCCTAATGGGAACAGCTGAAAGAAGATGATGATGATGATTTTGCAGTGGCCCACCCCTACTGTAAATTTGACCTGGGACACTCCTCCTGGTCTAGTGTCATTACCTCATTGTACCTCTTCTAGGAAGAACATTTGAGAAGGCCAATCCAGTTAGCTTCTGCTCCAACTATCCCCTTTTTACTTTACAAAAAAATATATATATATATTTTCTAAGCTTGTTTCCTGCCTTTCCTATAAGTTGTCTAGTCCAGATACAGATTTGCTGTATCCAGGACTGTTTCTAAGCTTCTGAGCCCCCAAGCCTTTCTGTGTTGGAGGGAAGCCTTCTAGCTTAATATTCTTTCTTAGAACTAGCCAGTTTTCTAGTTTCAGTACTCAAATCTGTGTGCCACTCAACCACAGCCCATAAGGCATAACAAAGTACCCAACACTCTAGTCATAGGTGACTCTATAGTCAGGCACACTGATGTTCCACTCACCAGGCTAAACAAGGAGAAAGTTACTGTCAGCTGCCTGTCAGGTGCCAGGATCCACCACATAACGCATGCACTCAGGTCACTCCACAGCAAATACAAATATGACTCTGTCATTGTCCATGTTGGTGTGAATGACGTGAGATGTACCTCCCTGGACTACATGAAAAGAGACATGGAGGAGCTTTCTGATCCTGTAGCCAAGGCAGGTATGACCATAGCCCTGAGTAGCATCCTGCCATCACCCAGAATGATACCACAGTACAAGGTCAAAATAAATGACTTCAATTGGCTAAGCTTCTGGTGTCATTCCAAGGGGATCCATTATCTGTCTGCCTGGGATGATATGAACAATGAACCAAGATGCTTTGCCATAGATAGCCTGCACCTGTCTCCCTTGGTATGCCAGATACTGGCTAAGGCTCTTGCCACCCCTATAATGCCTTTTTTAGGTAAGATACAAATGACAAATTCACCACCGTAACAGGTACAAGCAAGCAAAAATATGAGAGTAATGCTACTTAATGCTAGAAGTCTAAACCTCAAAATGCACTCACTTGAGGCACTCCTTAAAATGGAGAACATTGAAATCTGTGCAGTGACAGAGACCTGGTTCAAGGCTCCAGAGAGCACCCCTGCATTACCAGGCTATAATTCATACCACACTTTTCGGCCACTAACCTAGACCGAAGCACTAAAGGCGGAGGCATGTCCATATTCATTAAGAGTATCCAAACCTCCAGGCTAGTTGCTCAGCATAATGCATCTGA
Source organism: Protopterus annectens (assembly GCF_019279795.1). Taxonomy (NCBI): domain Eukaryota; kingdom Metazoa; phylum Chordata; order Ceratodontiformes; family Protopteridae; genus Protopterus; species Protopterus annectens. The sequence continues at coordinate 70,536,016 of NC_056751.1, forward strand.
GATTATCCAAGTGCAACTAACTCTGGGCAAGACCAGAATCCAAATTGTAACTTGCTACAGATCCCCCACCATGCCCCAGGATTCCCAATCCTCATTTCTTGATACACTGGAAAATATTAGGGTACAACCTAACACCCTAATAATGGGCGATTTCAACTACCCCACCATTAACTGGGAAAACTGCTCATTTACCAACTCTTGTACTCAATGTTTTCTGGAATTCATAAATAAAAATGCCTTGGATCAACTTATCCACACCCCCACCAGGGGCAGCAATATCCCAGACCTGGTCATTACCAACATGGGCAATCGGTGTTCCACACCAGAGGTCAATTCCTCGTTGGTCAGATCTGAGCACAAGCAAATCACTCTAGACATCCACATCCCACCCCACCCCCCATTAGGGAAACCACTGTAAAATATTTCTCCAAAGCCAACTTCATGCATCTTAAGACAGAAGTGGCAAACTTCACGACACCCATGCTGATGGACAATAGAGATACGACTGCTGTATCCTATACAATTGCACTTTATAAGCACTTACATGAGTGCATGGATCATGCAATCCCTAACAGAACCAAGATGCTATCTTCCAAAAAAAGGAAGCCAATCTGGTGGTCCCCTGCTATAAGCAAACTCTACAACAGAAGAAAGAAACTGTTACAAAAAAGAGTAAAATCCCATGATTGGAGTAACTTCGTGGTCAGCCTCAGTAAGAAGCTAAGATCCCTCATAAAATCATCCAAAGCTAGTTATGAAAACAAAATCACCACTGATTCTAAAGACAACCACAAAGCATTCTATAGCTATGTCAAAAATCTCAATGGCAACACTCAGATCTGCTCTGAGTTACAGCACAATGGCACTAAATATACATAACTAACTGATATTGCCAAAATTCTGGCAGATAGGTTCAGTGCTAACTTTACCCCTCTCTCATCCCCTAAAGGGCCCATCTCTATACTGAAAGAATGCAAAGTACCTGTAATCATGGCTGCACAGGTAAAAAACACACTCTCCAAAGCCAAGAACACAGCATCCATGGGACCTGACAACATCCCGGCCTGCGTTTTACATGAACTACAGAATGAACTGGCACACCACCTAAGTACCATGTTCAATCATAGCCTCACCTCAGGCTTTGTGCCCACTGAGTGGCACACAGTAACGTTTATCCCACTCCACAAAGGGGGAGCCACCACAGACCCCGGGAACTACCGCCCTATTAGCCTGACAAGCCTGGTCTGCAAGGCTATGGAATGTATCATCATGGAACTTATAAACAATGACATTGGTAATCTCCAAACTCTGGACCCTACCCAGTTCAGGTTTGTAAAAGTCAGATCATGTCTCTTAAACCTGATAGACTTCTTTGAAGCGGGCACCAAAGCCGTAGATGAGGGTAAGGTGGTTCACACAGCCTCTCTAGATCTCGCCAAAGCTTTCGACACCATCCCCTACTCTGGAATTATAGACAAGCTCACTAAACTAGGTATAAATCACAATGTCACAAGATGGGTTGCCATCTGGCTCACTGACAGAACCCACACTGTGAAAGTAGCAGACTCTAAATCCAACTTCAGACCAGTGACAAGTGGAGTACCACAGGGTTCAGTCCTAGGTCCTCTTCTTTTTGGTATCTACTTCTCTGAAGTACAGGCTAACACAGCAGGTCTTTGGCTAACAAAGTTTGCAGATGACTGCATACTAGGAGCCATAATAAAAACTCCTAATGATGTGGACATCCTACAAAATGGCTTCACTGAGACAGATGCCTAGTGTCAAAGCCATGGCCTCAGACTCAATGCCAAAAAGTGCATTGTTATCCCTTTTGGTAAAAACTCTGTACTCATGAACTACCACATAGGCGGTAGTCTACTTAACACCAAAAGTGTGATAAGACACCTTGGGACACAGGTGGACAGTAGTCTCTCCTTTGATAATCACATCACCACAGTAGTCAGGAAATCCTTCTACATGGCACACCTCATCACAAAAGGTTTCTCATCCAGGAAAAAAAGAGGCCATTGTTCCCCTCTACTCATCACTCATTAGACACATTATAGAGTACAATGCCTCTTTTGGTATATACCTCACAAGACATCTACAACTACTGGAAAGGCCACAGAAATACCTCACAAAGAGGATTACCGGCCTCAAACAGATGCCCTATGCAGACCGTCTCAAAAAACTCCAGCTTTACTCTGTCGCATATCACCTACTCAGAGGCGATCTCTGCCTAACATACAAAGCTATGTCAAACCCAGAGCTGTTGGACATGTTCCATGTAAAGAAATCCCAATCCCTCTGAGCTACACGCTCTAGTGACCTAAACCTTGTCACCAGAATAAACAGAACATGCTGGATGGATAGATTCCTGTCCCAGAGACTTCTCATACTCTGGAACAAACTACCTATTTATATCAAACAAAGCTCCTCATTAGCACTCTTGATGATTGAATGAGAGATAGGAAATTCACCCCGGGTATCACTTCTGTGGCTCTGCTTGACCAGGGCATAGGAAAATAATTTTCTTGGGTGGCAAAAGCCAGGGTACCGTTTGGCTAGGCTTATATAGGCCCTAGGATGAATAGCCTAGTACCTACCTATGAACCTATATTATATGGCCAAACACTAAATGTGGAGCAACAAATAGCCTCACTGGAAGACAAGGTGAGAAGATAGGGTAAGATTAAGGAACTTAAAACAGACTGGCATTTTATAAGGTAAGGAGGGCACCAATTGTCTTGAATGTATTAAACAAAGATGATCCTCTGGCCTGGATTTATCAAGAAGTCCCTGGGTGTAGAGGAAGTGCATAAGTAGCCTTTTCCTGATGCTTAATGAAAATATGTTAAAACTAGGACGCTACTGTTTCCATTTCCCTCTTGGTATGAGAAGGAACAAGTGCTGTGGCAATTACAGCACTCAGGAAAAAGAGAGTACAAGGTCTTCCAGTGTTTATAGATCAGGATTCTTGGACATTTCTTTACAGGAGAGACATCTTAAATTGCTGTGGTAATTAAGTAAACTAGAAGGAGAAAATGAAATATTAACTGACTTTTCCAGTAGTTTTAAAGGCATTTTCCTGATGAGTATGTAGCTGGTTATCCATGCAAAATCAGCAATGGCCAGATTATGAGAAACACTGTATTTGCAAGATCGTGTTTCTGAATGGAGAGAGACCAAAAGCCCTGCTAAGAATGGAGAGATTTGGAAGTCAGAGGATTCAGAAGGTAAGTGGGATGATCAGTCCGATCTTGGAAGGTATGGAAGAATATTCTGATTCTCCTTGCCTACTGAGAGGTGAACAGAATTTGTACTGGCCTTCATAATAGACTGGAACTTTTTAGGATTGTTTGCTGTATAGCAGACTGTTATGCAGCATTTCAATTGATTCAACACAGTAGCTAGCAATACAAAAATAATTTAAGGTGAATGTTATATGCTAAGGGAGTAGACATGGGGACAAAATATGTTTGTCAATATATTTCTGTTTTGCTAGTGGACTCTTGTCATGCAAGTTCTGCATAATAACTGAAGAAAGAATTCTTTATCTGCATTTGTAGACAAATATGGTAATATAAGATGTATATGTTAATGGCTTGTTAAACAAGCTTGTGAAAACCGATTTTTAAGTTAATATCTAGTTAAATACGTGTATTTGAAAATAACTTTGGGAAATATTCCACTGCCAGCTATGCAATAACCATATAATGGTAAAAGCAGCTAAGTATTACAAGATTAGGTACTAATGATATGGACAATTGTCCAAGTAATATTAAGAATTCATGACTGATGACTTGTGAATACGTATTTTTAAACAATTATTGTAAAATCAAATATTTTCCAATGATTATATGCATTAGTGGAAGTATATAAAATGTAAGGCTAAGCAATGTCAAGTCAATGGTTGTACTTCTGAGACTCCCAAAAATATGAGAACATTAAGTTTCCATGATTGTCTATATATGCAGTAGCATATATATGTCATTAAGATAAGATTAAAATATGTTTGCTGGATGCTTTCTACTAAAAGACAGTTTACAAAAAAATGATACTGATTAGGAAAATGTGAGAAAGATTGAACTGACAGATAATAGGAAAACAATTTATAATAGCAACGAGAAATTAGACTACATGGATTGACCATGTAGAGAGACAGACATTCATAACATTTTGTGTGAGGTAATCTAAATACTTAGCTATGAATAATGCATGAAGTATGTATATAGATTTAGCTGCCCTATTTGAGTTGAGAATTTATTTTATTATGAAGACGCAGCTCAGACCTTGAGATAGCTGCCTAGTGGCTCTTTCCATATAAGGCACATCTTATGCATATCCTGTAATGCAGCATGATTTTAAACTGTAGTTATGATTTAGACTTAAAAAGAAGTGTTCACAGAAATCAGCCATGATCAGAAGTTTTCATAATTTTAAGAGAATGACTTCAGCTTATTGTCTAGTCTCCAGTATTAAATTGTTCTGATCCTATTTCTGCCCTTTTCACCTTTTACAATCATTTAGTTCCTATTCAATAAAAGCTCAAGCCACTCTGCTTAGGAAGGCTGAAAAATAGACTGAACTCAATGTCCTTCAGTGAAATCAGAAATATGATGACTGTGGTCCAGGCAACCCATGTTCAGTTAGTGGTACTGGTGCAGGAGGATAGGAATGCCTGTCCTGGGGGGTGGGATGCATGTGGGCACATGAACCAGCTCATGGTCTTTGGTGGAGGTTGGGGATCCAAAAACAGAGTGTTTCCTGGAGGGTAGGTGGGTCAGCTTCTTGAGGAAATGATGAGCGGATCAGAGGGTTCCTTCTGTCCACTGTATATCCCACATGCAGGGTACTACAAGCACATTCAGGGGGAGGGAAAGATAGAGCATACAACAGAAATCCTTCCAAGAGACAGCATGAGATGGACCAGGGATGTCTTGATCTTCTTACCATCCCCAGTCCTAATTGGAGCAAGTGTGTAGGAGGCCAGTATGGGTAGGGTCTGCTGATGGTTAGTTTTCGGGAAATAAAAAAAAAATAACAGTTCACAAAAGGGGCCAGGCCTGGGAGGATTGGAAAAAAGACAGTTCTCACATACCAGAAAGGTCTTCCTAATGCTCAAAAAAGATAAATAGAATAAAACCTAATGCTGTTAAGGCCATTTATTATAAAAAAAATCCTTCAGTCTTAATTCCTGGGTCACCTCAAAAGTTCCAATAATTAATTAAAATATCAAACACTTCCAAGGTATTTCCCAAAACAACCCAAACTAGCATAATAGGCAGGTCTCTTCTCTCTCTTTTTACAAAGGCTATTTCTATCCCACCTTTCCCAACAGCAGTCCAGTTTCAGTACACATCTACCATCACACAACTCCACACATTACTAGATTATTCCCATTCTACTTAAAGTAATTAGCAATAAACTAGCAAGGGAACTTTTGGACTAATTTGACTTTTTACCTGCAACCCCCTCTCACACAAGCAGCTCTCCGGGTTACTGCATATAGAAAGCTCAGTCCTGTCAGGTCTACTCACATATAGTTGTAACTAAATTCTCACCACCAAATCAATTGCTAGTAGCATAACCATGCCACCATCATTCCCTTTCCCAAAGTCGCATCTCCCAGCAAAGCTACAGATTAATGGCCTATTGCCAATGTATCCCTTCTGACTAAGTTTTTGGGAAAAAAAGTAATTTATGATGAGAGTTTAGAGTACATTCAAAAGTATGACAAACTAAGTGATAAACTGTGCAGCCATTTCCACATCATCAGTAATATTTTCATTAAAATGCCAAGGTTATTGAGAGCATATCGTTACACTTCATGTGTACCTTCAAAACAGTTGAACATTGATTGTCATTACAGACGCACATTGTATGTGGTTTTTAGAAGTTATATCAGTATGGTTACAGAACTATATTTTCTGAACAAAACCTACAGCTTTCTTAATGGCACCTCCTTCATAGAAGCTGGTATACCCACTAAAGGTGTCCCACAAGGGTTTGTGTTCACTACTGCCCGATTGCATATTAATAGACTTCCCCAGACCTGCCACCTATCTCTGCACCCTATACACAGCTGACATAGTATTTTCGTTTGCTCATAAATGCTACTCAGCACTAAATATGGAGCTACAAAATTATTTTGCACTTCTCTAGAACTGGTTAGTCTTTAACTAGTTAACAATTTATCCACAGACATGATAAGTTATGTTATTTGGTGAAAAAGACAGCTAAATCACCTACCCTTTTCATTAAAATTACTCAAATGGCATTAACATACCTCATGCTACATACTAGAAACATCTAGGTCAAGAAGTTGTCCAAACTCATACTTTTAAACATTATGTACAGAATGTTTCTGCCAAAGTCCGGAATCAGCAAAGCCTCTTAAAAATGGAACAAACGTCCTTATCGCTGAAGCCAGGAGGTTTAGTGCTTTAAACGTACTGATGCTGAGACTTGACTATACATTGCCTAGTTGTGCCCTTCTCTCAAAACATAATATAAATCCCCTCCAAGCAATCAAAAACAAAAATCTCAGGTTTATTTACTTATTACCCTAAGATACAAACACTAACAGCAGGTCTCAGACAACTCAGACAGCAGGATGTAGAATTCCTTGTGGAAAAATTAGTGAAGTTTGCATTGTTAAAGGATGGCTTCTTGGCAGCCTTGGCATGACCTGCTTCCTCACTGACTATCATTTCATTTCTTACACATCACTTACATAGTTACTGGTGTCCTGTGCCTTGCCATGACCTGCTTCCTCACTGACTATAATTTCATTTCTTACACGTCACTTACATAGTTACTGGTGTCCTGTGCTTTGCCATGACCTGCTTCCTCACTGACTATCATTTCATTTCTTACACGTCACTTACAAAGTTACTGATGTCCTGTGCCTTGCCATGACCTGCTTCCTCACTGACTATCATTTCATTTCTTACACGTCACTTACATAGTTACTGGTGTCCTGTGCCTTGCCATGACCTGCTTCCTCACTGACTATCATTTCATTTCTTACACGTCACTTACATAGTCACTGATGTCCTGTGCCTTGCCATGACCTGCTTCCTCACTGACTATCATTTCATTTCTTACACGTCACTTACATAGTTACTGATGTCCTGTGCCTTGCCATGACCTGCTTCCTCACTGACTATCATTTCATTTCTTACACATCACTTACATAGTTACTGATGTCCTGTGCCTTGCCATGACCTGCATCCTCACTGACTATCATTTCATTTCTTACACATCACTTACAGAGTTACTGATGTCCTGTGCCTTGCCATGACCTGCTTCCTCACTGACTATCATTTCATTTCTTACACGTCACTTACATAGTTACTGGTGTCCTGTGCCTTGCCATGACCTGCTTCCTCACTGACTATCATTTCATTTCTTACACGTCACTTACATAGTTACTGGTGTCCTGTGCCTTGCCATGACCTGCTTCCTCACTGACTATCATTTCATTTCTTACACATCACTTACAGAGTTACTGATGTCCTGTGCCTTGCCATGACCTGCTTCCTCACTGACTATCATTTCATTTCTTACACGTCACTTACATAGTTACTGATGTCCTGTGCCTTGCCATGACCTGCTTCCTCACTATCATTTCATTTCTTACACGTCACTTACAGAGTTACTGATGTCCTGTGCCTTGCCATGACCTGCTTCCTCACTGACTATCATTTCATTTCTTACACATCACTTACATAGTCACTGATGTCCTGTGCCTTGCCATGACCTGCTTCCTCACTGACTATCATTTCATTTCTTACACGTCACTTAGATAGTTACTGGTGTCCTGTGCCTTGCCATGACCTGCTTCCTCACTGACTATCATTTCATTTCTTACATCACTTACATAGTCACTGATGTCCTGTGCCTTGCCATGACCTGCTTCCTCACTGACTATCATTTCATTTCTTACACGTCACTTACATAGTCACTGATGTCCTGTGCCTTGCCATGACCTGCTTCCTCACTGACTATCATTTCATTTCTTACACGTCACTTACATAGTCACTGATGTCCTGTGCCTTGCCATGACCTGCTTCCTCACTGACTATCATTTCATTTCTTACACGTCACTTACATAGTTACTGGTGTGCTGTGCCTTGCCATGACCTGCTTCCTCACTGACTATCATTTCATTTCTTACATCACTTACATAGTTACTGATGTTCTGTGCCTTGCCATGACCTGCTTCCTCACTGACTATCATTTCATTTCTTACACATCACTTACATAGTTACTGATGTCCTGTGCCTTGCCATGACCTGCTTCCTCACTGACTATCATTTCATTTCTTACACATCACTTACAGAGTTACTGAAGTCCTGTGCCTTGCCATGACCTGCTTCCTCACTGACTATCATTTCATTTCTTACACGTCACTTACAGAGTTACTGATGTCCTGTGCCTTGCCATGACCTGCTTCCTCATTGACTATCATTTCATTTCTTACACGTCACTTACATAGTTACTGATGTCCTGTGCCTTGCCATGACCTGCTTCCTCACTGACTATCATTTCATTTCTTACACATCACTTACAGAGTTACTGATGTCCTGTGCCTTGCCATGACCTGCTTCGTCACTGACTATCATTTCATTTCTTACACATCACTTACAGAGTTACTGATGTCCTGTGCCTTGCCATGACCTGCTTCCTCATTGACTATCATTTCATTTCTTACACGTCACTTACATAGTTACTGGTGTCCTGTGCCTTGCCATGACCTGCTTCCTCACTGACTATCATTTCATTTCTTACACATCACTTACATAGTTACTGATGTCCTGTACCTTGCCATGACCTGCTTCCTCACTGACTGTCATTTCATTTCTTACACGTCACTTACATAGTCACTGATGTCCTGTGCCTTGCCATGACCTGCTTCCACACTGACTATCATTTCATTTCTTACACGTCACTTACATAGTTACTGATGTCCTGTGCCTTGCCATGACCTGCTTCCTCACTGACTATCATTTCATTTCTTACACATCACTTACAGAGTTACTGATGTCCTGTGCCTTGCCATGACCTGCTTCCTCACTGACTATCATTTCATTTCTTACTCATCACTTACATAGTCACTGATGTCCTGTGCCTTGCCATGACCTGCTTCCTCACTGACTATCATTTCATTTCTTACACGTCACTTACATAGTTACTGATGTCCTGTGCCTTGCCATGACCTGCTTCCTCACTGACTATCATTTCATTTCTTACACATCACTTACATAGTCACTGATGTCCTGTGCCTTGCCATGACCTGCTTCCTCACTGACTATCATTTCATTTCTTACACATCACTTACAAAGTTACTGATGTCCTGTGCCTTGCCATGACCTGCTTCCTCACTGACTATCATTTCATTTCTTACACGTCACTTACATAGTTACTGATGTCCTGTGCCTTGCCATGACCTGCTTCCTCACTGACTATCATTTCATTTCTTACACATCACTTACATAGTTACTGATGTCCTGTGCCTTGCCATGACCTGCTTCCTCACTGACTATCATTTCATTTCTTACACATCACTTACATAGTCACTGATGTCCTGTGCCTTGGCCTGACCTGCTTCCTCACTGACTATCATTTCATTTCTTACACATCACTTACATAGTTACTGATGTCCTGTGCCTTGCCATGACCTGCTTCCTCACTGACTATCATTTCATTTCTTACACGTCACTTACATAGTTACTGATGTCCTGTGCCTTGCCATGACCTGCTTCCTCACTGACTATCATTTCATTTCTTACACATCACTTACATAGTCACTGATGTCCTGTGCCTTGCCATGACCTGCTTCCTCACTGACTATCATTTCATTTCTTACACGTCACTTACATAGTTACTGATGTCCTGTGCCTTGCCATGACCTGCTTCCTCACTGACTATCATTTCATTTCTTACACGTCACTTACATAGTTACTGATGTCCTGTGCCTTGCCATGACCTGCTTCCTCACTGACTATCATTTCATTTCTTACACGTCACTTACATAGTCACTGATGTCCTGTGCCTTGCCATGACCTGCTTCCTCACTATCATTTCATTTCTTACACGTCACTTACATAGTTACTGATGTCCTGTGCCTTGCCATGACCTGCTTCCTCACTGACTATCATCTCATTTCTTACACGTCACTTACAAAGTTACTGATGTCCTGTGCCTTGCCATGACCTGCTTCCTCACTGACTATCAATTCATTTCTTACATCACTTACATAGTTACTGATGTCCTGTGCCTTGCCATGACCTGCTTCCTCACTGACTATCATTTCATTTCTTACACGTCACTTACATAGTTACTGATGTCCTGTGCCTTGCCATGACCTGCTTCCTCACTGACTATCATTTCATTTCTTACACATCACTTACATAGTCACTGATGTCCTGTGCCTTGCCATGACCTGCTTCCTCACTGACTATCATTTCATTTTTTACACGTCACTTACATAGTCACTGATGTCCTGTGCCTTGCCATGACCTGCTTCCTCACTGACTATCATTTCATTTCTTACACATCACTTACATAGTCACTGATGTCCTGTGCCTTGCCATGACCTGCTTCCTCACTGACTATCATTTCATTTCTTACACATCACTTACATAGTCACTGATGTCCTGTGCCTTGCCATGACCTGCTTCCTCACTGACTATCATTTCATTTCTTACACATCACTTACATAGTCACTGATGTCCTGTGCCTTGCCATGACCTGCTTCCTCACTGACTATCATTTCATTTCTTACACATCACTTACAAAGTTACTGATGTCCTGTGCCTTGCCATGACCTGCTTCCTCACTGACTATCATTTCATTTCTTACACGTCACTTACATAGTTACTGATGTCCTGTGCCTTGCCATGACCTGCTTCCTCACTGACTATCATTTCATTTCTTACACGTCACTTACAGAGTTACTGATGTCCTGTGCCTTGCCATGACCTGCTTCCTCACTGACTATCATTTCATTTCTTACACATCACTTACATAGTCACTGATGTCCTGTGCCTTGCCATGACCTGCTTCCTCACTGACTATCATTTCATTTCTTACACATCACTTACATAGTCACTGATGTCCTGTGCCTTGCCATGACCTGCTTCCTCACTGACTATCATTTCATTTCTTACACATCACTTACAGAATTACTGATGTCCTGTGCCTTGCCATGACCTGCTTCCTCACTGACTATCATTTCATTTCTTACACATCACTTACATAGTTACTGATGTCCTGTGCCTTGCCATGACCTGCTTCCTCACTGACTATCATTTCATTTCTTAGACGTCACTTACATAGTTACTGATGTCCTGTGCCTTGCCATGACCTGCTTCCTCACTGACTATCATTTCATTTCTTACACGTCACTTACATAGTTACTGATGTCCTGTGCCTTGCCATGACCTGCTTCCTCACTGACTATCATTTCATTTCTTACACGTCACTTACATAGTTACTGATGTCCTGTGCCTTGCCATGACCTGCTTCCTCACTGACTATCATTTCATTTCTTACACATCACTTACAAAGTTACTGATGTCCTGTGCCTTGCCATGACCTGCTTCCTCACTGACTATCATTTCATTTCTTACACATCACTTACATAGTCACTGATGTCCTGTGCCTTGCCATGACCTGCTTCCTCACTGACTATCATTTCATTTCTTACACGTCACTTACATAGTTACTGATGTCCTGTGCCTTGCCATGACCTGCTTCCTCACTGACTATCATTTCATTTCTTACACGTCACTTACATAGTCACTGATGTCCTGTGCCTTGCCATGACCTGCTTCCTCACTATCATTTCATTTCTTACACGTCACTTACATAGTTACTGATGTCCTGTGCCTTGCCATGACCTGCTTCCTCACTGACTATCATCTCATTTCTTACACGTCACTTACAAAGTTACTGATGTCCTGTGCCTTGCCATGACCTGCTTCCTCACTGACTATCATTTCATTTCTTACACATCACTTACATAGTCACTGATGTCCTGTGCCTTGGCCTGACCTGCTTCCTCACTGACTATCATTTCATTTCTTACACGTCACTTACATAGTTACTGATGTCCTGTGCCTTGCCATGACCTGCTTCCTCACTGACTATCATTTCATTTCTTACACATCACTTACATAGTTACTGATGTCCTGTGCCTTGCCATGACCTGCTTCCTCACTGACTATCATTTCATTTCTTACACGTCACTTACAACGTTACTGATGTCCTGTGCCTTGCCATGACCTGCTTCCTCACTGACTATCATTTCATTTCTTACACGTCACTTACATAGTTACTGATGGCCTGTGCCTTGCCATGACCTGCTTCCTCACTGACTATCATTTCATTTCTTACACATCACTTACATAGTCACTGATGTCCTGTGCCTTGCCATGACCTGCTTCCTCACTGACTATCATTTCATTTCTTACACGTCACTTACATAGTTACTGATGGCCTGTGCTTTTCCATGACCTGCTTCCTCACTGACTATCATTTCATTTCTTACACATCACTTACATAGTCACTGATGTCCTGTGCCTTGCCATGACCTGCTTCCTCACTGACTATCATTTCATTTCTTACACGTCACTTACATAGTTACTGGTGTCCTGTGCCTTGCCATGACCTGCTTCCTCACTGACTATCATTTCATTTCTTACACGTCACTTACAAAGTTACTGATGTCCTGTGCCTTGCCATGACCTGCTTCCACACTGACTATCATTTCATTTCTTACACGTCACTTACATAGTTACTGATGTCCTGTGCCTTGCCATGACCTGCTTCCTCACTGACTATCATTTCATTTCTTACACGTCACTTACATAGTTACTGATGTCCTGTGCATTTTGTGAAACTACTGGAAGTTCCTGTGTGTTAGAATGTAAAGAAGATGTGAGAGACTGAGTGGATAGCCATGCACATTTGTAACCTTTATGTATGTTTAAGTTCTTAGCAATAGTTATTCGCAAACAACTCACCTTGTTAAAATGCAGTGCTCTCTGAAAAAATGGTTAATTTCTTACTTTCTGTTGACTGCAGCAGGACAGATGGAGTCCTTAAAGCATGTATCATCTGTGAACTTTCAAACTTTAAATTGTTTCAGTCAGATCACTGCTTGCTGAAGAGGCAGCTGTCTTACTAAATTTGCCATGTTAAGCAATGCATTGCTGAACAGGCTAAAATACATTTCCTGTAGAAGAAAGCTGTGGAAGCAGGTGTTTAGCTTCAGGTAATTTTATCTTAAAGGTGGCTTCCACACAGACTGAATATGTAGTAGCCAGGCAGGGCTTTATCTATGATCGTTTAATAGAAGCAACGCTATAGAAAGCTTTTATTTTAGACACAGCTTACCAACATCTGGTAAAGACATGTATTGATTAACTTTAAGAAGGTCTGTTAAAATCTGTCAAAGTGAAAATTTAAAATGATTTCATTGCATCTTTACAACCTGAGCTGAAAGATTTAGAGCAGAGCATTTCACAAAGAAACATAAATAGTGCCCAGGATATTGAACAGACAGACACACACACACACACACACACACACACACACACACACACACACACACACACACACACACACACACACACACACACACACACACACACACACACACACACACACACACACACACGCACACACACACATTAGACCTCATTAGTTTGTGCAAAATCAGGTTTGTAAGAGTATCCCGGATCAGGGATTCAGACAGTTGTGTCAATAATTCAGATTCAGAATATTGTCAGGTTTACTTATTCAAGACATTGACTAGCTAAAGTCTATTAAAGTTATTACAATTCTCTTTAATTAATATAATTTAATATAATTAATATAATTTAATATATTAAAAATTATATTATCATTGTTATTATATTAATATTATTTAATATAATATTATTTAATATAATTTAGATAATTCAAATTATCTGCCCTTGGAAGTGACCATTTTCTCTGCCTGGTATGTCATCTCTCTCGGAGTAAGAATATGTTTAATCTCCATCTACCAATGCTTATACTTCATGATCTGCATGGTCTTTTCATTTTTGGTGTGATAATTATTGCACGTGTGTGTCTCCTAACATGCTCATCAATCTAGCTATAGTTAATAGATCAGTTTTGTTCATTTCCATTGACAGATTTTCCATTTTTTTAGGAAAAATACTGGGAAGCCATGGTATTTGCATATTATCATAACCGTACCGCAAAGTGGCATGACTTTTAATGTTTTCACAAAATGATGTGCGGTTACTTTAGAAGGGGTGTGTGAACTATTAACAAGTATTTGGTCAGATTTTTTTTACATAGGAAGAGGAATAACGCCAGAATTCCTCTTCCTGGGGTGCATCTCTTTCTGAGCTATACAGATGACTGGTGCTTCACAGTCTTTGTTAATGTTAAGACGGATGAAACTCACCACGTTCCCAACAACAATACCGGCCGATTTAAAAACCCTTTACATGCTGAGACCAGAATGTATGATTGTTACATTTGGGAGACATTTCTGGCAATCTTTCAGAATTTACAGCACCTCTTCTTAATAGTGTAACTGGCTGTTGGGAGTAAACAAGTTCAGATAAACAGTAGTCTGTCTGTGAAGTGGGATAATCTGTAATGGCCCTACCACAGGAGTTCCGCTGGGGAAAAAGGCTGCTAACCCTGAGGAGTCACCGGCCCCTTACTCAGTATTTCTTCCTGGCACCTTCACTTTTCATGATTAATGGCCATGAAAACTTACACAGAACATTACTGAGTAATTTCCCTTTGCTAAGGTTGCAAAGAGGAATGCGTGATTTCTAATGCAGTGTACTACTGTGGAGTTCAGAGAACTAATGAGGCACACCACCCATGAGCAGAACATTCAACCATTTCTCGTCTTCCTGCCTCATACCCACTGTGACACAGTACTACTTAATTGTGTACACACCCCTTTCAAGGTTAGGATAATTGTTTTCGCCAAAACATAAGGAATTATAGCACTTCGCAATTTGGTTGTGACAATACGTAAGTACTATAATCACAAATCTGGGCTGTACAAGAATTGAAAAAAACTATGGGATTTTCATGGAATTTGTCATTTTAGGCCTGAGATCTAATTTACCACTGGATGTATTAATGTTCATATTTACTGTTTATAACATTGTCAGCTTGCATTATTTAGTGTTCTCTGCCTAGAACTTCTTTAATTTTCAAAATGTATTGATGAACATTTTAATTAAATTACTTTAATTATAGGAATGCACATTTAAGTATCACAGGATTAATTCATAGATTAAATCTTATGAAAATGGAATTTTTGTTTGTTTGAAAAGTGAAAATTAATGTCCCTGCTAATTTCTTGTGTTAGTTAGGGTGGGTTGTTGCCAGGTTGGCTGGTTTCGTACTTGCTTTACAGTAAGCCACATTACTCCTATATATATATATATATATATATATATATATATATATATATATATATTTTTTTTTTTAGTTGTTCATCAGATATGTTCTTAAATGGGAATGGGCAAGTAGTTTAAAGTTCATAAGTTCATAGGTGCATACTAGGCTAATGACCCTGGAGCCTTTACAAGCCTAGCCCATAGAAGTGCCCTGACATGGTTCCACCTGAGGATAGTTCCCAGTGCCTCTATCAAGTAGAGCTACTGGAGTGATCCCCAGGGTGAACTTTCTATTTCCCATCCACTCATCAAGATTTCTCTTGAAGAGGGACAGCAAGGTGCTCTACTTGACATGTATAGGAAGTCTATTCCAGAGCATGGGCAGTCTCTTGGGTGAGGACCCCATCCCTGTAGCATGTTCTGTTGATTGTGGTAATGAGGTTGAGGTCTCTGGAGAGTGTGGTGCAGAGGGATTTCTTTTGATGTAGCATTTCTAACAGAGCTGGGTCAGACGTGGCTTTGTAAGTCAAGCAAGGATTGCCTCTAAGTAGGCGATATGAGACAGACAATAACTGGAGTCTTTTGAGTCTGTCCGTATAGGACATGTGCTTAATGCCTAGGATCCTCTTTGTGAGGTACTTCTGTGGCCTCTCCAGCTGTTGCAGGTGTCTAGTGAGGTTCATGCCAAATGGGGCATTATACTCAATGATTGGTCTAATGAGGGAAGAGTAGGGAGAGAGAGACAATGACCTCTTTCTTCCTGGATGCAAAACCCTTGGTAATGAGATGTGCCACATAGAAGGACTTTCTGACTACAGTGGCAATGTGGTAGTCGAAGGAGAGGTTTCTGTCAACCTGCATACCCAGATCTCTTATAATGCCTTCAGTGCCCAGTGGGCTCCAATCGATGTGGTAATTAGTGGGAACTGAGTTTTTACCAAAGGGGATGATGACGCATTTTTTGGCATTAAGCTTAAGGTCATGGTTTTGACACCAATCATTGTTCTCAGTGAGGCCTTTCTGTAGGATATCTACATCACTTGGGGAAGTTAATAATGGCTCCCAGCTTGCAGTCATCTGTGAACTTGGTCAGCCAGAGTCCCTTTGTGTTGGCCTGGACTTCTGAGAAGTAGACGCTGAACAGGAGAGGACCCAGGACCGATCCCTGTGGGACTCCACTCATGACTGCTCAGCAGTCTGACTTGGAGTCTACTACTTTCAAACTGTGTGTTCTATCTGTGAGCCAATTTGCAACCCACCTAGTGATATAGGGGTTGATGCCTAGTTTGGTGAGTTTATCAATAATTTTTGAGTGAGGAATGGCATCAATGGTCTTGGCCAGATCAAGGTAAGCTGTATGCACTGCCTTACCTTCATCCACTGCCCTGGTGACTGACTCAAAGCAGTCAACCAGGTTTACCAGGCATGATCTCCCTTTCACAAAGCCATATTGCATGGGGTCTAGAGTTTGGAGATTTCCTATATCTTTGTTAATTAGGTCCATGATGATGTGCTCTATAGCTTTACATATCAGACTCATCAGGCTAATGGGGCGATAATTCCCAGGGTCTGTAGTTGCTCTCCCCTTATGGAAAGAGATGACTGTAGCAGTGCGCCATTCAGTAGGGGCAATGCCTGAGGTGAGGCTGTGACTGAACACAGCACACAGATGTGGTGCCAGTTCGCTTTGTAGTTCATGTAGAACACAGCCAGGGATATTATTGGGTCCCATGGAAGCTGTATTTTTGGCCTTGTACAATGCAGCTTTAACCCCTGCTGCAGTAATGCTGGGTGCCTGGCATTCTTATGGTATTGTGACTGGTCCTTGGGGGAGGGGGTTAAAGTTGGCACTAAATCTGTTGGCCAGTATGTTGGCAATATTTGTTGGCTCAGTATAGGAGGCACCATTATGCAGTAACTCAGACCAAATCTGTGTATTGCTGCGGAGGTTATTGATATAACTATAGAAGGCTTTGTGATTGTTTTTAGTGTCTGCCACAATTCTGCCTTCATAGCTGGATTTAGAGTGTTATGTTATGTTTTGTTACATTTATTTTTAACTTCTACTAATACAACTGACCTTTAATGGGTTTCCTTTTATTACTTGGAAAGCTTAAGTTCAGAGGTAAGAAACAAGGGTATGAGGTTAAACCTCCTTTTTGTGCATTAGCTCTTTTAAAGGTACTGTCAACTTACTGAAATCTGGTATAAACTTGACTAAATAGTTGACCATGTTAGTGTTAGTTGACAAGAAATGTTGTAGAGCTTGCACATTGTCTGATACTCACATTTCAAGAATGGCTGCTTTCTTGGTCGGGTCTGGTCTCAAGCCAGTACTGGTAAATAAATGACCTACATATGTAACTTCTGGGAGCCTGAATTTGCACTTCAGAGGATTGAGCTTCAAGTTCACTTCATGTGCTTTGTCTAGAACTTTCTTTAGGTTTTTGTCATGCTTTGCTTCACCACTGCCTCCAACCAATAAATCACTGACTATTATGGCACAAGGATAACCCAAAAAAAATGTGCTTATTGCATGCGGAAAGACTTCACTTACAGAATTTATTCCAAATGACATCCTTAGACATCTGTATCTGCCAAACGGAGTACCAAAAGTGGTCAGTAATGAGGATTTGTGATCATAACCTGGCAAAATGAACTCTTTGCATCCAAGACTGAAAAAACAGTGGTATTTGGTATTAGGGCTGCAAACTCTTCAACTATGAACATTGGATGATATGGTCTTTTCAATGCTTTGTTCAAATCTCTTGGGTCAGTGCATATTCTAATTTTCTCTGAGCCTTTTTTGTGAGCTGCTACCATAGACAACACCCATTCAGTTGGTTCTGTAACTGGACAAATTACATCCTGCTGTACCATTTTGTCCAACTGAGCCTTAATTTTGTCCTGCATAGCTATCAGAACTATTCTTGCTGGTCTGACTACTGGAATGACCTCTGAGTCTAACTTCATGGAATACACTACTGGAAGTTTGTCCAACCTGTCCTCGAAAACATCAGTATACTCTGAGAAAGTGAGTACAGAAAAATTGGAACTAGGAGATGCACTTATGTGATAAACTTCTTTGGTAAAAGAAAGCAGATTCATTCTCAAACTATCTTTGAGACCAAACAAAGACTGCACTGGTATTCTGACTACATAGAATAACAAGTTGTAACAGTTCTTGGCCAAATAACATGAAAGCATCACTGAGCCTTTGGTTTGAATCTCTTCACCTCCATAAGCAACAAGTTTTGCACTACTGGCCACATTGAGTTGCTCATTAGTTCTCACTCTAGCAAATGTGTCTGCTGATATAACATTACACTTTGAACCAGTGTCTACTTTAAGCTCTGTGGATTTACCATTGATCTGGACAGTAGAGAACACTTTGCTCTATGCCAGTAAATTCACTGCTTCAACTCTTTCAACAATTACTGATACACCATCCACACAGAAAGCTGACTGCTGTGTCTCTGCTTGATCAACCTGCTTTTTTGTGTGACCTTTCTTTACAACTGTGCAAGGTTTACCTGATTTGCAGTGGTTGTGGCTGCTATGTGCTTAGTAGGCTTATTTCTGTTTCTCACATGCTACATGCTGTCTACATTTGCTATGGAGCCTACTGAAACCATTCTTTGCTCATTTGCCAGCATACTTGTGTGTTTTTCTGTCACTTCATGGATTTGGCAAATCTCTATGGCTTTACTCCATGTTAAATCACTATCACACAGTAAAATCTTTTTCACAGCAGCACTATTAATTCAACACACTAGACTGTCCTTTATTAACTCATATTTTAAGTCACCAAACCAACATGTTTTAGCCTTGTTTCTCAGATCAGTTATATAAGCTGCAAATGTTTCCCCTAGTTTCTGATCTCTCATGTAAAACAAATGCCTCTCTAGTGTAATATTTGTCTGGGGTTAAACACTTCTCTGAAGTTGTGATTCAAACACTCAGGGTCTTCCCTTGACTCAGCCTGTATGACAATATGACAGTTTCACCTTCTCCTTCATACACTGCTGGTGCATACACAAATGAACGCTCGCTTTCGATGGCCTCTGACCCAGCTAAGTTTAGCAAAATGAATGACTTGATGCATGCATCTTTATCTAAATAAGCTGCTTGTATAAAAATGTCATACTCTTGCTCAAATATTCTCCAGTTCTATGCAATAATCTGATCAAATACAAGAGATAAGGGCTTTCGAAATCCATCTGCCATATTAACACATACCAGTGAAGGGTTTTGCATATAAGCAGGAATACATACACATATGCCAGAAATTTATGCCAGTACTTATAACTTTGCTCAATAGCACAACAAGCCTCTGTACAAATGAACTTTACAAAATAAGTCTCTCTTGGGCACTGTAATACACTTGAAATTACTGTATTGCATGAAAGCATCTCTTGGTGTAAGAAACATGTCAAATAACTGCATGATACAAGCCTCTGTGTAACTGGACTTAACTGGACTTTGCAGAATATGTTTCTTAGGGCACTATAATGCTTCTGAAATTATTGTATTGCTAAAGTCATTTATCATCATTTTAAAAAACACTTTAAATAACTGCACAATGTGAACGAGCTGGGCAGGAGAAGCTCAGAGTCAATAACATTTTGAAGTAATGGTACTTTGCAAATAAACAGTACATGACACACTGAAACTTCCTCAAAATGGCGATACCTTTCTAGGCAATACAGTGCAAGGAACACTCTGTAATGGTGGCACTTTGCAAACAGACACACCCAGCACAAGAAACTTTTTGAAATGGCTATATTTTGACTACACTTCACTAAATAGTTGTACTTTGCACACAAATGACTCTTCAAAATATATGCACAGTAATAAGCACACACTGTAAGCACTTTACACACTTTGAGATACTTTGAATAATTTTAGTTATGTCCTTGATACAATACAAAGTCATAGTTATGCCGAAACACAGCACTTTGCCAAAAACATGCAGTCGCCTTGCTTAATTTACACTTATAGGTTCATAGGTTCATAGGAAGGTAATAGGTTATTGGCCCAAAGGCCTAAGTAAGCCTAGCCAACAAGGTTCCCTGGCTTACGCCACCCAAGAAAGTTATTTTCCTATGCCCCTGTTGAGCAGAGCCACAGAAGTGATCCCCAGGGTGTATTTCCTATTTCCCATCCACTCATCAAGATTTTTCTTGAAGAGTGCTAATGAGGAACTTTGCTTGACATAGATGGGTAGCGTGTTCCAGAGTATGGGAAGTCTCTGGGAAAAGAATCTATACCTCCAGCATGTCCTGTTTATTGTGGTGACAAGGTTTAGGTCCCTAGAGTGTGTGGCTTGGAGGGATTGGGATTTCTTTAGGTGCAGCATGTCCAACAGTTCTGGGTTTGACATAGCTTTATATGTTAGGCAGAGTTCACCTCAGAGTAGACAATATGCTATGAAGTTTTTTGAGACGGTTAGTGTAGGGCATCTGTTTGAGGCCAGTAATCTTCTTTGTGAGGTACTTCTGTGGCCTTTCCAGTTGCTGCAGATATCTTGTGAGGTACATTCTAAAAGGGACGTTGTACTCTATAATGGGTCTAATGAGTGCTGAGTAGAGGGGAACAATGGCCTCTTTTTTCCTGGATGAGAACCCTTTTGTGATGAGGTGTGCCATGTAGAAGGATTTCCTGACTACTGTGGCAATGTGATTATCAAAGGAGAGACTACTGTCCACCTGGGTCCCAAGGTCTCTTATCACACATTTGGTGTTAAGTAGACTGCCGCCAATGTGGTAGTTCATGGGTACAGAGTTTTTACCAAAGGAGATGACAATGCACTTTTTGGCACAGAGCTTGAGGCTATAGCTTTGACACCAGGCATCTGTCTTAGTGAGGCCCTTCTGTAGGATGTCCAAATCATTTGGGGACTCGACTATGGCTCCTAGTTTGCAGTCATCTATGAACTTCATTAGCCAATGGCCTTCTGTGTTAGCCTGTACTTCAGAGAAGTAGATATCAAACAGGAGAGGTCCCAGGGCTGAACCCTGTGGTACTCCACTTGTCACTGGTTTGAAGTCAGATTTGGAGTCTGCAACTTTTACAGTGTGGGTCTTGTCAGTGAACCAGTTGGCAACCCATCTTGTAACGTAAGGATTTATGCCTAGTTTAGTGAGTTTATCTATAATTTCAGAATAGGAGATGGTGTTGAAAGCCTTGGCGAGGTCAAGATAGGCTGTGTGAACCACCTTACCCTTGTCTACAGCTTTGGTGGGTGCTTCAAAGAAGTCTATCAGGTTCAGGAGGCATGATCTGCCTTTCACAACCCCAAACTGTGTGGGGTCCAGAGTTTGGAGGTTACCAATGTCTTTGTTTATGAGTTCCATGATGATATGTTCTATGGCCTTACAGACCAGGCTCATCAGGCTAACAGGGTGATAGTTCCCGGGATCAGTGGTGGCTCCACCTTTGTGGAGTGGGATAACTGTTGCTGTGCACCATTCAGTGGGCACAAAGCCTGATGTGAGGCTATGATTGAACATGGTGCTTAGGTAGAGAGCCAGTCCGTTCTGAAGTTCATGTAAAACACAGTCTGGGATGTTGTCCAGTCCCATGGATGCTGTATTTTTGGCTTTAGAGAAGGCAGCTTTTACCTGCATAGATGTGATTACAGGGACTCTGCATTCTTCCTGTATAGATAAGGGCACTTTAGAGGGTGAGAGGGGTGTAAAGTTGGCACTGAACCTATCTGCCAGGATGTTGGCAATATCAGTTGGTTCTCTACTTTTCATGCCATTGTGCTGTAACTCAGAGCAGATCTGGGTTTTGCCATTGAGATTTCTGACATAGCTATAAAATGCTTTGTGGTTGTCCTTAGAATCAGTGGTGATTTTGTTTTTGTAGCTAGCTTTGGAGGATCTTATAAGGGATCTTAGCTTCTTACTGAGGCTGACGAGGGAGCTCCTCCACTCATGGGATTTTACTCTCTTTTGCAACAGTTTCTTCCTTCTGTTGTAGAGTTTGTTTATGGTAGGGGACCACTAGATTGGCTTCCTTTTTCTGGAGGATAGTGTCTTGGTTCTGTTTGGGATAGCATGATCCATGCACTTGTGTAAATGCTTATAGAGTGCATTTGTGTAGGATTCAGCAGTCGTTACTGTATTGTCCATCTGCATGGGTGTCATGAAGTTTGCCACTTCTGTCTTAAGAAGCATGAAGTTGGCTTTGGAGAAATAGTTTACCATGGTTTCCTTAATGGGGGGTGGGGGTAGGATGTGGATATTCAGGGTTATTAGCTTATGGTCAGATCTGACCAATGAGGAGTTGACTTCAGGTGTGGAACACCGGTCACTCATGTTGGTAATGACTAGGTCTAGGATATTGTTGCCCCTGGTGAGGGTGTGGATAAGTTGATCCAGGGCGTTGGAATTTATGAATTCCAGAAAGCGTTGAGTGAAGGAGTTGATTTTTGTCTCTTTTTGCCCTTATTATTTTAGTTTTGCTCATTTAATGTCTTTTCACGCCCATTGTACTTTTCTTGTGCCCGTTTTACTCTAAACATGCCCGTTTTGCCTTAAACATGTTTGTTTTTCCTTTAAACATGCTTGTTTTACATTTCTGTTGATTGTTTCATCAAACACCTTTACTTTAAACATTTCTTTTACTTAATAAGCCTTTTATACCTCCATCTTGTTTAATAATGTGTTTTGTGCCCTTGTAATGCCCAGTTTTGTCCTTTTTATGAAATAAGTAGTTTGTACATATTCTCATTACCTTTGCTTCTTTTCTGATTCTTTTACATGTCCGTTTCTTTTAATTTACCTTCATGGTCATCTCTGGACCTTATGGCTCCAAATCTTATTCCCTTTAATCCTGGTTTTGACACCAAGTCGCTCTCCTACTTTGGACACAATATAAGACTCTTTGTTGGATTTGTTCAAGCAGCTTTATTTTATACAAACACATCACGATAGAAGTTTACTGACTTTAACTATATACAAACTCACTGCTGCAATCACACATGCTTATTCTCTGGCTGCACTCTCAAAATGGCACTAGGAATGGCACGTGCTCAGCATTTATAGATGCATGCTCAGTCTTTGAAGTGCTTCTTAAAGATACAGCACATAGCATGTGCTCTCCAATCTACAAGTCTGACTTGGGTGTCTATTTCACATCATCATCATCATCATCATCCCCTACATTGCTGCTAACATCAGCCTGTTGTCCTACCCCATCCTTTATAGGCTATATAATAGCATTGGTGTTCCCTGTAAATACACAACAAAAGACACATTTGAATGAAAATAAAAGCCTGTAGTGAAACCATGCTCCATAGCATGTATGCAAGGGACATCTTTGCAAGATGTACCATACAATCCTAACCTACCTTTGCTACCATCCTGATGTGGTTGGACACTTTAAAGTTCCTATAATAAATCATAGTTAATGTATGCTGTGGCAACCTACAGACTGTCTGTGCAGTGCTGCTGTGTTCATCCTACAGGCTGTATGTGCAGTGCTACTGTAGGTCAACCTACAGTATGCATGTGTAATGCTGCTGTGGTCACCCTACAGTTTCTATGTGCAGTGCTACTGGAGGTCAGCCTACAGTCTTGACCTGCAGTGCTACTACAGGTCAGCCTACAGTGTGTATGTGCAGTACTTCTGTGGTCATCCTACAGTTTCTATGTGCAGTGTTACTGTAGGTCATCCTACAATGTATATGTGCAGTGCTGCTGTATGTCAGCCTAGGGTGTGTATGTGCATTGTTACTATAGGTCAGCCTACAGTGTGTATGTGCAGTGCTACTGTAAAGAAATCTGCTGAATGTAATACTAATCTGGTGCATCATCCACCAAGGTACATACATACATATATACTCAAGCCCACAGAGAGCCTCCCAGAGCTATTGTTCCCTTTCAGGGCCATCAAAAAATCCTGTGACTCTGTCTCCTGGGTCACCCCTCTCCAATGGACAGCCTCTTAGCTGTTATGGAATATGTCTGCTTACTGGTACAGCATAACATGTCAGTAGCATATGTATAACATTGCAGTAATGTGTGAATGTGAACTCCCATGGCATTTATGTCATAGACCACTGTCTACCTCATGTGGTCCTATAAAGGCTGGTCAGCACCTCCTTTCCCCAAAAGATGCTGCCTGTTGTCGGACATAATTTTCAACAGGGCTGAAACTGTGCAGCCTCTGTGATCCACCTTATCCTCTGGGCAAGCAGACACCTGTGAATATATGACATAGAGCTACAGATTTTATATTACTGGCACTGGTAGGATGACAGCTACAGACAAAAGGGTAACCTAATTGTACTTTTATATCATTGTAAAAACTACATAGGAATACATACAGCAGGTATATTTGCCACACAGGGCTCATTTAATTTTTTTAGGATCAACAGGTATGTAAAGGTTAAGGCAGTCGTCCTTGCTGTCAGCATGAAGGCACACCTTAGGAAACCCCAGTACTATACTGGTACAGTGGATAGATACAAGTGTATAGATACAGAACTCCTGTACACACCAGCACAGGCCACCACATTGATTAGGCAGGCCATACCTGCACTGTAATAGTGAAAGGCATGTACAGGGATAGACCCTGTCCTGGTATTATTGACCATCTTGTACCTTTTGCAATCTACACACATAAAAATCATGCAGATACTCATAACCATATTGCTAACCTTTTATAATGTGATTTCCAGTGCAAAAGTGCACACTCATAGAAAGAAGACAAAAACAGTCCACTGTACACTTTCACAGTACTGTGTATCTACAGACTACCTATAGATCCAGAAATTGCTACTATCCCTTCAAATACTGCTGCCTAGATATGCAATATAGCTTTCAAAATTGGCATGACCTGGAATAAAACAATGATAGGGAACATTTAACACAGAACAAGTTTATACTTGATTGGGTGCCACATTGACTAAGTGGATCAACTTGCATTGGCTAATTAGATCAGGTTGCATGAATGTCAGTAAATCACTTTGTTTTGTAGCTACACCTAAAGTGCAGCTTACGTCTATGCTTACTTCTAACAGCTCATTACTGTGAGCTTGTGCTGGTGATCTAAATGAGTACCTAAATTATATTTTTCTACTTTGCAGCTCTTTGTAGGGTTGCCACCTTTTCAAATGCCCAAAGTGGGACATTTTTGGTACAAACCACATTTTGCAGGGCAAAACATACCCACGGCCAGCACCAAGGAGAGAACTTCACTTTTTTGCCTAAATAAAAGCTTATTCTTGTAGCATTTTAGTTATTTATTCTGTTTCTTATAACATTTAGGTGTTTCAGATACAGAATAACTGTTTTATCCAGCTATTACATAAAATAGAGGAAATAATTTTGTCCTAAAATCTCAGGACATTTGCCTATTTTTTTAATTCTTTTGCAGGACACGACTGCCCAAAGAGGGACTGTCCCTTGCAAAGTGGGACAGGTGGTAACCCTAGCTCTTTGTTCTGCTATCAATAATTCAGAAATCAAACGTAGGCATGATTTGCATGCTATGATTTCTTTCACTGTGAAAGTGACACACTTTTCAGAAGAGATTCTGGAAAATGCCTGTGACTATAACATTGAAATATCAAAATATACACTGTCAGAATTAATGAGTACTTCAGATACTGCAACTGTTAAAATTGATTTCTGTATTTCAGGCCAGAAACATGTTTGTATTCTAAAATATATGGGTACAGTAACTATATGTTGCCATCATGTGAACCAGTACAGTATGACAAAATGCAGTGATATAGCAATAGTGACAGGTTTGGAATAATGATTTTACTATTCCTGTCAATCAAGGCTGTGAGTTATGATTAGAAGGAACTTTCCTGAATATTTTGATTTTATTTATTTATCCTCTGTAGGCTGGACTAGCCTCACTAGGCTAGTGTCCTCTTTTCAGGAGACACCCACGTGGAATTTATTCCACTAAGGGAAACTTATCCAGGGCATCAGACAAATTCCACTACTAGTCATTTTTGTGAGTGGGAACCGTTTTTTGAAAAAAGCTTCCTGTTTCCATTCCAGGTGCAGAGGCAGCCTGGAAAAATGGGGAGGCACATGGAGTCTAGATATGAAGAAGAAAGGAAATATTGAGATTGTAGAATGTGTGTAGAATTCTGTGGAAATGTTTAAAAGAAGCCAGTTTGATTGAGGTGAGTCAGCAAATGATGGATTTATAATTGAAACTCTCCAGTTGGGAGGGTAGCAGGATGATTTACTTTAAGAAATGGTGGTGCAGAGTGAGATAGAAAATGAAGGATATGTTCTCTGGGGGAGATATTATGGAGAAAATACAAAAAGAGGATGCAGAGACAATCCTGAAGAATGGTGGTGAGGTGGAAAAGAAGACATACATAGAGAAAGTAAAAGAAGGTAAAGGTGGAGTAAAATGAAAAAAAACAAAGTACACGGTAAGGATTTAAAGTAAAGAAGACAAAGAAACAGACAGGTATGAAGTGATGGACAATTTAATAGCTCATTTGGGTGCAAAAGCACATGAGGTAAGAGCATTTATTCTTATTAACAAAGTGACATTTTGTGACATTATATTTCAGGCTGTTTTTTTTTTCAATGGAAATTTTTCTTGGAGAATTTTCAAAAAAGAAAGATTGTAACCCATGGAATATTTATATGATAAAATCATTTAACAGGGAAACAAGAAGATTAATGTATAATTTTGAACAAAGGTAGAAAGATGGATTTTGAAAGGACATTTGAAAGTTTTACGTAAAGAAGTACTGGACATTGCAAAAGGTTATTTCAAGAGGAAATAATGGACTGATGGCAAGGATTGTAGTATTGTGTTAAAAATTGAAAGGGAAAAATATACATATATATCAAGCATGGTAAATGTGGAGGAGAATATGATTGTTGTAAAATACTGGGGGCAACCCAAAGCATATTTCTTTTGTGGAAAAGAAGGGCATTTGATAAATAACAGTGACATAAGAAAATGTTCCATTTGTGGGGAAATGGAATGTGATGCAAACAAATGTGAAATTAAATGTTATAAATGTAATACAATTGGACAATTATGGATGGATTACAAAAATGAAATAACAGTAAGTAAAATGAAAAAGAAAGAGAAGAAAATGAACAAAGAAAAGAAATTTTAGAAGAAGTAGAAATGGAAGAAAAATTAGATGAGAAAACATAATGAGGACATAGAAGAAGGTTCTGAAATAAGTGATGAAGAAGACATAAATTGGGAGGTGATATAAGAAAAAAAAGAATTATCTTGGTAAAAGGGTAACAGACAGAAAAATAAAATGTAAAGGGATAAATATAAAAAAAGGAAATAGATGAAAAAGAATATATAGAGCTAATGACTGGGACTTGGTATAATGGTTTAGGTGTCTCACTCACAGGTACAAGGTAGTGAGTTTGATTCTCTTCTTTGGGAAGGTTAAGTGTTTAGGCTTAGTATGCTCTATTAAAAAGCTAGCCTAGTAATTCATTATAAACGTATGAACCCACGAATCCAAAGAAAAGGGAAATGAACACTTTACAGCGCTTTCTGTAAATGTGAACAGTATTTTATTTATTTATTTAACATTTGTTGAGCAGGAAAGTCCAACTAGGACAGAGCCTATTTTCAGTGGAGGTCCGGGAAGAAACATTCCAGATGCATGTCTTTTGAATTAATTAAATATTTAAGTAATTAATAAAGTATTAAAATGTAAGAAGAATAGGAATTTTGGAGTGGTTTAATACATGTGATGTAGATGTAGATGTAGATGTAATTATATTAGAAGACACAAGATTTTTAACAAATGAAGAAAGATTACAAACAGAGAAACTATGGGGAGGGACGATATTCCAGACATTGGAAAATCAGATATGTTCTGGAAAAGCCACATTCTGTAGAAATACAGCAGATATATTAGATGTAGCTTTAGCAAAAATGGGAAGATTAACCATTGTAGATTTAAAATGGAACGAACAAGTATAAACAATTTTAGCAGTATATGTTTATACTGACTGTGAAAAAGGGAAAGCTTATTTCATTAGGTTTTAGACCATTTAGTAATAAATATGAATATTATAATAATAGGAGAATTTAATTGTGATTTAAGAGGAAAGCATAAAAACAAAGGATATGATATAAGAAAAATGTTAGATATTATAAGATGTGGTAAGTTAAAAGGCTGGGACAAAAATTTATGGATTTACAAAGGGGTATGCATAGAATTGAAATAGATTATTAAATTGTATCAGAATGTTTAATTATAGTAGAAGGGGAGGTAGTTGAAACAGGATTTTTGAATCATCTAGCATTATCGCTGGAGATAAAAGAAAATGAAGAAGGTATAAAAATAGGCAAAGGAATAAAAATGATAAATGAGAATGCATGGAAGGAAGAAGGAAAGAGAATAATAATATAGTTATTAAAATATCATATTACTATGAGAACATTTTATAAAAAAATTGGCCTGAAAGGTGGATAATATTTAAGGAAAACAATAAAAAATGTTTTGCAGTAGCAATATAATGTGGGAAAAGTAAAGAAAGAAAAATATAAAAGAACATATAATAATGCATTGGAAGATTTAAAAATATTATGATAGAAACTAGTTGACAAAGAAAAATAATTATATGAAAGAAATCAAGAAAAATTGAATAACTGTTATACAAACAAAATATATTTTTTACAAGGAAAAAGAGAAGTAGTGAGTTACTTAAGCAGATTAGCAAAGGAAGATGGTAGTGTAATGAGAAAAATAAAAACATGTAAAAGGAGGAATAGAAAAAACTCAAGGAAAGATTATGAATAGTGTAGGACAATATGTACAAGACATGTTTAAAGAAAAAAGAAGGTAGTGAAAAAACATGGTGTAAAATAGTTAACAGAAAAAGAGAATAAAGAGTTGGAAACGGAGATTTCTTTATATGAGCTAGATAAAGTATTAGGACAAGTAAATATAGATTCGGGTGCAGGCCCAGATGGAATAGGGAATGAAATGTATAAAAATTTAAGGGACTGGCAAAACATATTTTTTAAAGATTTTGAATGAATGGTTAAATGAAAGTTTTATGTATAAAAAATAATGTAGTGGAATACTTAAATTCAAATGGAAGAAGGAAGATAAAAGAGAATTAAAAACTGGAGACCAACAGTATTGAATAATAATGATTATAAGATCTTTATGAAAATCATACAAAAGAAATTTGAAACTAAAATGGAAACTGTTATGGAAGATAGCATATATAGTATAAAGGAGAAGAGTTGTCAAGAATTATTAATGATAGAGAAATTGTGGATGATATTATGAACAGAAAAGAAACCATGAAAATCATGATAGCAGACCTTAGTAAAGCATTTGACACAATTGGACATGAAATCTTATGGGTAATAATGAATGAATATAATATAAGTGAGAAAGTTAGGAAATTATTTATTCTAGCATATAGCAATAATAAAGTAAAAATATTTGTAAATGGCTAGTTTAGGCAAGAGGTACATATGAAGAGTGGTATAAGACTTCTTATTCTTTTGGCTTTTTCCAGGTTAGTGGTCGCCACAGTGGATCACCTGCCCACTCATGACTGGCAGTAGAGTTTTATGGTGTTGAGCTGCCAGCTTGGCACCCAACCTTCCACAGAAGGCACACACAAGAACACGCTCATGCCTAGGGCCAATTTAGAGTGTCCAATCCACCTAAAGCATGTCTTTGGGATGTGAGAGAAAACCCACGTGACCACAGTGAGGACATGCAGACTCCACACAGAAGGCACCCCAGCCAAGGATCGAACCAGAGAACCTCTTGCTGTCAGGCAGCAACTCTAACCGCTGCACCACTGCGGCCGCCCGAAGAGTGGTATAAGACACAGATGTCTAATGATTTGTATACTCTTTCCATTAGTTATGAATGTGATAGCATGCAAAATTAATTACAAAATGAAGGGCTGGGCAAGGCTCAGGGGTGTATGCCCTCCCCATGGTAGTTTACAAAGAACACAAACGCTGTCAGGACAAAAAAGAGGTACAGAGATGACAAACTGGACTGGTGAAGATATGGAAAAAATTATATACTATTATGCTGCACTGTCATTCTGTCTCCAAGTTATGGAATAATCTTCCTCCTTCATTCAGGACAATCAGTAATCCTGCTTCCTTCAAAATATCCCTCAAATGACATTTTTCCTCTCACTGGCTATGCTCCTGTACCCCACCAAATCACCCCAGCACCTGATTTTGTTCTCTAGAACTTCAACCTCTATCAATCCTTAAAAAAAAAAAAAAAAAAAAAAAAAAACTCCCCTCTTCTCCTCTGTACCATTCTGACTCATTTCTGTCATCGCGACTAACTCTGACCTATCACCAGCTTTCTACTCTGAAGTCAACTCTGCTCACCTTAGAACTCAACTTTCACATCTATAGCTGACTGTAATACATTATTGCCACTTCTGCCACTACTTTTCCTTTCATGTCACACTTCTGCCTATAATACTTTATCCTACACATTAACACAGTTTTACTTTTGCATATAGTTAAGGATTTTTGTATGTAATTAATGGAATAACATTATCCTATGTTTCAACTTTATTTTTTACTTTTGTATGTATCAACTTTGTACTACTACTTATATATGTATTACTGTGGAGCTTATGTATGTAATACTGTGAATCTTTTTTCCCCGGGCCTCCACTGAAAATGAGCTCTTCCTAGGCCCAGTGGATTTTCCTGGTCAACAAATGCAATAAAGAAATTAATGCAATAAATACACGCATAAATAAATAAATAAATAAATAAATAAATATTATGGAAGAAGCTCAACATTTCTAGATAGACAATATTCAGAAAGATTATGAGAGAAATTAAAGGAAAGAAAATTACCTGCACAAAAAAAATTCTCAAACGCTACAGATACTAATTTATGTTCTTTCATAGAATGGAGCAGGAAAAATATTATACAAGCAAAGAAACATTGGGCTGCCTGGAAAAAAAAGAAAAATTACAAAAGTATAAAGAACAATAAAATGAGCTTTTTGAAATGTGTAAAAACATGGATAAGTGAAAGAAAAAGATATCTGATATGTCACCATTTATATGTAATGGAGAAAGACAGACTATACAAATACAATAAATGTAGCTCCAAAGATATTTGAAGAGAAATGCAGGCAAAGGCACCCAGATATGTAAACATTCAGAATATAAAAACTAAATAAATAAATAAATAAAATAAAACAGAATACAAAGGTGAATGCAGAAAAGAGGATCAGTAAGGTATAAGTGAAAAAAATAGAAGCTGAAGTTATAGATTATTTGCAAAGTGAAATATTTAGCATGGAGTCTTCAATGCAGGCAATATGGCAGCATGATGGAACAATGTGTCCCCAGATTAATGAGAGGCAAGTGGAGCTGGAGGCATCTGAAGAAGATTTGCCACATGGTGGTGCTCTGGAGCCTACTGTAGGCATAATAAGGGAAGGAGCAGAATACAGTGGCAGCTCTGGCACAGATAACATTGTGGAGTTATAGGCCAATGGGTTAGCGTATGAAGAAGTGGCAGATGAAGCAGGGTGCATCTGAAGAGGATATGCTAGATGAAGATGTTCTGGAACCTTCTCTAGAATACTCACAGGAAACAGAGCGCAAAGAAGATGCCAGTCCAGAAGAAAATGATCTATGAGAAGACCTGCTTGATTTAACTGAGATGGATAGACATGTTAAGACAGATGAAAGAAATAGATTACAGAAAGCAAATAAGACCCAAAAATGTTAAAAGATTTTTAAAACAGATGAACACTGTAATCAGGACTATTAAGAGAAATCCATGTGATATAATGGAAATCAATAGGATATATTACTGTACTGTTAAATGATTAATGGATAAAGTGTTACCACAAAAACGTAGAGTAAGAAAACAAAGGAAAGGAACAAGGGGACCGCCACCATGGAAGCACAGACTATAGAAAACAAAGCAATTAAGACAAGAAGTATCACTGTTAGAAGAATATAGAAAAGGGAACATATCATCAAATTCTTAGAAAGAAAGATAAATGTTGTAAAAACAATGCACAGTGTCAAAACAGGACAGGATGTATCATGCACTATTGGCACTAATAAACCAAAAAAATATCAGCACAGGTAGAAAAAATAGAAGACATGCAGACGAATATAAAGGAAATGATAAAACAAGCAATTTGTTGATGACCAAGAAAAGTTTTATAGAGAACTGGGAAACAAAGTATAAGAACAGAGACATCCACTGAAAAAAGAAGAAATAAGCGCATTTTGGGGAAGTATTTATGCACCCCCTGTACAGTATAACAAAAATGCTGAATTACTAGAAGAATGAAATGAAACCATGAGGAGCTCTACTGTATGGTATAGGAAATGGGATGAAATATTGGCCAGAGAAACTGAGACAAAATTAGCAAAAGCTCCTAAATGGAAAACCCCAAGCCCATATGTACTACCTAACTTCTGTTTAAAGGTATTAACATCTTTGCACAAGGATTTAGTCCTGAGCAAGAATTACTTACATGCACATCCTGGACAGACACAAACCAGATTAGCAACAAGAAAAATGGCACTTCTCCTTAAGAATGAACCTGCAAGCCATCCTAAGAACCACAGAGTTTCTAGTCATTTAGAAAACAAAATCAGTTATGGCATTAAAGCAAAAAGGTAACAAACTAAAATCATATGGAATAAAGGATCATTTGTTGCTAAATAAAACCATAGCAAAGAGTTGAAAAAAGGGGAAGAATCCAAGTATGGCATGGGTAGATTGCAAAAAAGCATTTGACAACATCCCACATTCATGGCTATAGAAATGTTTGCAGATATGTAAGATATACCTTACATTGATCAATTACATTGCAGTGACTGTAAAATAATGGCAAACCAGTCTGCAGCTGAGGCACAACAAAATTCAAATTGTTATCCCAGGGATAAAAATTCAAAGGGGGTATTTCAGGGTGGTTCATTGTATCTGCTGCTGTTTTTTCTTGCCCTTGGATACAATTTGCCTCGCAGAAACAAACCTTCATTAAAGAATTCTAACCTACTTTTTGAGGATGACGTAAAACTGTATAATTCATCAGATGAGGAATTGAGAGGACAACTACAAATAGTTAAAACTTTCTCTGATGATATAAGAAAGACATTTGGCCTTGAAAAATGCACTAAAGCAATATTACAAAACAGAAAGCTGCAGCACCAAGAAAATCTCAACCTGGGGCAGGAATGTGATATAAAGGAACTTGAACAGGGGGGACTGTACAAATATTTGGGAACAGATAAAGAATCTGCAATAAATCACAAACAAATGAGAATAAAGCTCAGCAAGGAATACTTCAGAAGGCGAAAACTAATACTGAAAACTGCCTTGACATCTAAGAATAAAGTTCAGGTTATAAATCAATTTGCTCTTTCTGCTGTAATTTACAATTTTGGGGGTGATTCACTGGCCCTAAAAAGTACTGGATCAATTGTACATGGAAACAAGAAAAATGCTTCCTGCTTATCAAATAATATATAAAAATCTATTGATAGCAAGATTATATATTCCTCACTCTAAAAAAGGTATGGGCCTCCTCGAAACTGATTACATTTATAGATCTGCAGTTGTGGAACTGCATGCAAATCTGCTAACCTCATCAGATCCAAACATAGTGAAAGTTTTAAAACATGAGGAAGAGAAGTCTAAGATGACATTTTAACAAACGTATTTCTGTATCAAGTGGGAATGAAAATCAAACCAACAGTACATAAAAATCAGACAGTAACTGAGTCTGCCAAAAAATAGAAAGAAAGAAAAGAAGGAAAAGGCGTAGGCAAGAATGAAAAATATGGAAAACCCACAAATATAGAGACAAGTACAGAGATCTCCTGGAACAGCCACATGTTGACCAAGATTTGATACAGGAATTGTTAAGGAGAGTTGAATTGAAACCAAAAGATGAAAGACTAATAATGGCTAATAATTGTGACCCAGCATAGTGTACTACGCACATATTCATACAAACAGACAAATGCAGGTTTTGTAAAACAGATCTGGAAATGGTCACGCATCTTGTTGTCAGATGTGATAAACTCATGCCAGAGAGCCTATATACTGAATGGCACAATAATGTACCAAGACTGTTGGATTGGAGATTGTGCAAAAACGGCAACATAGAGGTAGCTGAGAAGCACTGGAAACATGAACCACAAGCATTATAGAGAATGATGAAGGTTACATCATGTAAGATTACCCAGTACCAACAGTTCAAAAAATAGATGCTAGGAAACCAGATATAGTAGTCCTTGAAAACATGACAAAAAGTAGCACTGATCAGTGAAATTGCTAAACTCAGTAATTACAGTGTCTTGCGTAGAGAGAGAGAGATGCACACAATGTCATAAAACACCAGGATATGCAGGCAGAAATGAGAGCGATGTGGAAGAAAGATACCCAGACAGTTTCAATAGTAGTAGGGACAGCAGGTCTAATTAAACAAATTTACAGTTGTACTTAAACATGCACCTAATACATGTAACCGGATTTGAATTACAGAAGGTGACAAACTTGGGTACATTGCAGGTGCTGAAAGAACACTTCTGGCAGACATCAAAGATTGAAACAATACTAATTTCATGAACTCTAATCATGCACTGACTTAGGAATGGGATCTATTCCTGCCATGGTATCATAAACTCAAAACACTTGGAGAAATTAAACCAGGCAAACCCACATACTGGTATACCCTGTGCATTTTTTGGATTCAAGTGCCTAGGCAGCTAGACATTTCTCTGTGGTACATTTGGTTGGGGACACATGACCAAAGTGATATCTAGCTGCAGAGACATATGGCTATTGTGAATTCCCAGTGGGCAAAGAAAAGAATGCTGTGCCATGTCCACAACATCTCTAAACAAATGCGCAGGGTAATATAATGTCCATGCTGCCCAAGGCAACATGAGACAGCAGGCAGTATGGCAAGCATCAGCTGCAAACTGGCTAGTGGGCATGCCAGTGGCAGTTATAATGCAGTGCACAATGGGCAGTGCCTTTATAGCTGGAGTGTAGACCACTATAACATACACAGTGTTTAGGGAGCCTTACCTAAAATGCATGTATACTGGAGCATACATGTGTCTACAGTAGAATGCAGGATTTCCTCTGTGCTATAACACACGTCTGCATGTTGCAGTTACATACGCATGTAGTGCACACTGAGCACGACACCCATTACTTCTTCTGCCCCAATGTACTTTGTTATTAAAGCTGTGAGCATGGCAGTATATGCTTCTCTTTGCCCAGAGGGAATTTGCAACAGCCATATTTCTCTGTAGCTGAATGTAACTTCAGCCATGTGCCCAGAGCCAAATATACAACAGGGAAATATCTCACTACCTAGGTGTCTGAATCCATATTTTTCAACCCTTTCCAACATTGTTTGTCAACCCTCTGTTTCCATCCATCCCATGCCTTTCTATCGTTGTGTGTGCACTTCTAGCCCAGGTTTGTTCCCATTCATCCCATGCCTTCCTATCCTTCTGTGTGCACTTCCAGCCCAGTGTTTGTTCCCATTCATCCCATGCCTTTCTATCCTTGTGTGTGCACTTCTAGCCCAGTGTTTGTTCCCATCCATCCCAAGCCTTCCTAACCTTGTGTGTGCACTTATAGCCCAGGTTTGTTCCCATCCATCCCATGCCTTCCTAACATTGTGTGTGCACTTATAGCCCAGGTTTGTTCCCATTCATCCCATGCCTTCCTATCCTTGTATGTGCACTTCTAGCCCAGTGTTTGTTCCCATTCATCCCATGCCTTCCTGTCCTTGTATGCACACTTTTAGTCCACTATTTGTTCCCATTCATCCAGTGCCTTTCTATCCTTGTGTGTGCACTTCTAGCTCAGTATTTGTTCCCATTGATCCCATGCCTTTCTATCCTTGTGTGTGCACTTCTAGCTCAGTGTTTGCTCCCATTGATCTCATGTCTTCATTATCCTGTGTGTGCATGTCTAGCCCCGTTTCTGTTGTTCTATGAGTCCTTCTACCTCTGCACACTGTTACATCCCACATTTATATATCATTTCCCTTTCAGCTTTCCTTTATTTCTTTTCTCCATATAATAAACAGTGGAGCCCTATCCCCATCACTCTGTTTCACCCTTAACCTGCACACCCTTATATGTTGTCCTTTTCTGTGACCCTCTGCTTACTCTTCCTTTTCCTACTTTTCCAATTTATCTATTGGATAGTTAGTTAGGTTTTAGCGCCATTTTTATGATATATATACTATTGCTATCTTACACAATATGTCTTGAGTCTGAAGAAGCCTGTTATAGGTGAAAGCGCTCACTCTTCTGTTAATAAAAGCTTTTAACCATCTTTTTGAGGACTTTTTGAGGACTGCTACATTTGCATGCTGTATCGTGGATTATTCTACAAGGATTATTGACTGTCTCCTGCTGTGTTCTGCTTCTCCGCTACTTCTTTTACCCTTTATTTCATTTAATATTTATTTTACTGTTGCAAATTTCATGTTTTTTTCTGTCTTGACAACCAAGTAGAACAGATAGAACTGCTTAACCTCATGAAAGCTGTTAACTGGATGAACAAAATAAGGCTGACAGTATTTGTAACTTCAGTGGTTGCTGAAATATAACTTATTTGCAAAATATTACAAACTTATTAGTTACCGTATTTACGGTGACTTATAAAATCCACTTTGATATCCAGAACTTAAAGAATACAATCATTATAAAAATAATTTGCGCTGAAGAGTTTTCCAGTTACATTTCTATAGAAACCACTATATTTCCAGAAATATGGCCATTTGAAATGTGAGGACATATTTTGATGCTGTCAAAAGGTTTAAGCTCTTCCCATTGGAAGTTACAGTGCAAACTTCCTGAGCTCCATTGGAGAGAATGAGTTAAAGACATAACAATGTTTCAGCTGCATTACTTCTGAACACCCATTAATTTTTACTTTCACTTTTTAAGTCTTTACTGATACATTCAGGACAATAAAGGCAAACCCCACTGGCTGTAGACATGTCATGTTTTGCCCCTTTGCTGACCCTGTCATGACATCATAAGAGCATTGTTTTGTTATATTTTATAAACTGAGAGCTTAAAACAAGCCTGGTGTCCACAACAGTAAGGTACACAATATCCTAAATGACATCCAAATCAAAGGGTCACACAAACAATCCACTTACTAAAAACTCCAAGAATGGTTCAGCAAGCTAAATTCTTTGCTGTGCAATACCTTAAACATCCAGTATACCAACATTCGGTTTGGATGGGTGTGATAAAATTTGAATGCCAAAAAGGACTTTTTTTTTAAATATTTTGCTCCTGAAATGAGAGTCTGCCACTGGTGATGTGGTGCTTTTCCTCTAAGGAGTACCAGTTGGAGAAGGGACTTGTTTGTTTTGTTGTTTGTTTTTAGCTTTGGGCACCAGATGAGCCAGCTTTAATGCTATGAGGGAACCTGGAGTAATATCAGTCTTCCTACGTGCATGTAATATGTTTATGACTGCCTCTAATTAAGAACCTTACTATATGAAAATCACACTTTGGAGCACATTGCAACATCTTTATTTTCCAAATAATTAATTCCTTAATAAGATGGAAGGCTCCATACCAAACTTTTTCACAAAATCCATATCAAACTCTTTCACAAAATCCCCACAGAAAATCAGTGATCCAAATTACATGCTCCACTGAACCTAAAATATTCTGATTATACTAAGATGTTAAAGGAAAAGTTGTGAATGTATAATGCTTAAAATGAAAGAAAAAGCTGGCTAGGCAGAGTAGTACAAACATGTTTAATAAAAATATAAAAACAAAAGACTGTTAAAACAGGATGAGCGCTTTCATACACAAAGGTACTTCATCAGATCCAATACAAAATACCACACCAGATTGAAGTTATAGCTTAATGCCTGAGATCATGTGACTTCAAAGCTGGCTTAATTGGGATAACTTCATTTAACCCCTTGCCTTCATTGTCTCTGAACAAATGCATCCACTTTATTTCCACACATTCAGTTTTGGTCCTAACATCACCTCCTCTTGAGTTAGGTGTGTATAATTCCAATACCATAAATTTAAACCAGTGACTTGACTCTGCTGTCTTAACATGTTTTGATAATGCATTTCCGTCATCCCCCTTCGTTATACTATAAACATGTTCTCTTATTCGATCCCTTAGACTCTGGTTCGTCTTCCCAATATAGAAATTTTTGCAGTCCACACAGGATGCACAATATACATTCTGACTGCTGCAGTCAGCATGGAGTCTGATGTCATAAGCACGTTCTGTGTCTGGGTGTACAAACTAGTCATCAGTTTCTATAAACCTGCATGCATTGCAATGGTGGCAAGGATATATACCTCTTCTGTCAAGAGGCGGCCCGGGAAGAAAATTCCCAACATATTACAGACATTTTTTTAATAGACATTAATATGCATTAACAATTACACATTTATTTGATAATTTCATTACATTTGTATGAAATAAAGGCAACTATTGCAGTAGAACACATACTTATGCATTAGTAGATGTTGAACACTGAGCATTTGAAGAGGTTCTAGGCATCAGATTTATTTTAAGTTGGGTTCCCGAAATGATTGTGAAAATACTGATTTATCTGTTTTATCCTGGTTTGTATTTACTGTGTTTCTTCACTTCTACAAAATGAATCAGGTTGGATGAAAACATTGTGCAACATTTCTTTATAAAGTTACAAATTAAATAAGGCACTGACCTCGGTCTGACAATAAAGTTGGAGCTTAAAATCAAAAAGAGTTGAGACAAATTCTTGAACAACCACCAAATAAATTCAAAGTGGCAGTATTGGAAGTACCTTTAGAAATCTTTATCAGGGATACCCAGATCCAAATTAAAATGTTAACTTGGTTTAAAGACAGTTTCCTTGAGAAATAGAAATTCTCAGTGAATACCATATAGAGACTATGGACACAAAATATCAGACAGTTCTGGGTGAGGGTTATGGATGTTACCCTCTGAGAGGAATAATAGAAGCAAATGGTTATTGACTTTTTATATGGAAATAGCTCCTCGATTGGCCCATGTAACACTTTGATGAATGAAAACTGACTGTTAGCTATCAAACAACCACCAATGTTTAGACCTTTTCTTACTCACAAATGTGTTTCATTTATTACATCACAGATCAGGGACTATGCTGGCATAAGGTCTTGATCTATTTGTGAACATTATATAAAACATCTTAATGTATCTGTGAACATTATATAAAACAGTTTTAGAAATAAGTCAGTTTTCACTGACGTGCTTCTGTTCTAATGTAAAACTGAGGGGGGTCCTTCTGGTGATGCTAAATCCATGTCTTCCATTATTAAGTTAACATCAGTTTTAATCATTTCTTTGTAAGGCATCCACACAAGGATCATGATACACTTGTCTATATGTCACTGAAAATTATGCTGTGCATGGAAAAGTGTGTGTGTGTGTGTGTGTGTGTGTGTGTGTGTGTGTGTGTGTGTGTGTGTGTACGTACGTATGTGTGTGCGTGCGTGCGTGCGCGTGTGCGCGTGTGTGTGTGCGTGTGTGTGTGTCTTGTATACAATAACAAGGGCAATCTTTTTTGCATAATTTATTTATCTTGTTTACAATTTATTAATGGGTAAATGACACAGTCTACTGACTCTTTTCAGTCAAGGCATTGGTACATTAAAAAACAGTTCAAGGTAAGTTTAACAAAGCAATGGGACAATTTACAGGGTTGCATGTGATATAACATTTCAGTGTAACATAACACAATACGAAATTTAAGATATATCCAGAGAGGTTGCTCTAGTCATATAGAATATCCATCAGGTAGACTATTGATTTTTCAGGATTAATTCAGAAGATTAAGAGATCATCTGTGAAAAGATATACTTTATGCTCCATTTTCTCTACTAAGATGTTTGACAACTTGGGTTTAGTGTCACATTTAGCTGAAGTATGTAATCTGGCAAAGGCTCAACAGCTAGTAAATAGCCTTACTGTGTGTCCTTGACAATCCTAATACTGGGGGAAATAGGTTGATCAATTTTTATGACAATTTTTATGTTGCTGAACCTGAGTATAATTATGGTATTTTGCCAATCAGCCTTTGAGGAAATCAAAATACTTTTAAAACCA
The DNA here is from genome assembly GCF_019279795.1 of Protopterus annectens. Classification (NCBI taxonomy): domain Eukaryota; kingdom Metazoa; phylum Chordata; order Ceratodontiformes; family Protopteridae; genus Protopterus; species Protopterus annectens. Next base: position 70,576,570 of record NC_056751.1, read on the forward strand.
AAAAAGGGTAGTCACAATGTATTGTCAAAAGTATTGTCTATTTCAAAGCTTAAGAAAATAGATGGAATGCTTCTTCTGTGCATATTCATTCAAGAGTAAAGTTTTCCAAGTGCAGTCACTTAACTGGCATTATTGAATAAAGCAGCTTGTTGTCTTTACCTATTATTTTCATATTATGAATTGCTAATGCATATGTGCATTTTATAGTCTGGAACAAGTAAGGATATACGACTATAAGAAAAAGTGGAAATAGCTGAGTTAATTAGGTTTTAAAATGACCAAGTTGTGGCGTGCCCCCATGAGGGAGGGATCACAATCTTTCCCTAGCCATTGTATGAATACAGCAGCAAAATCATTCATAGTATGGAATTCACAATTTCATGGGGGAACATCTATGCTGAGGGCCTTGTATAATTTAAAATTCTTAATCACTGTTTCAGTTTCTTCATTTCTGATCAGGGTGGCAAGATTGGCTACATCATCTTGTGCCGACCTCTACACAAAAACTGTACTTATGAATGTTTTTGTCTCGAGAGCTCTGTCCTCCCCTGCTGCTTTAGAATCTGTTTGAAAATATTTATGGAACTCTTTCAGAATATTCTGTTATATGTAGAGGATTTAGTTGATAGTTGCTCAACTGTGCTAAGTGTATGACTGATGCTGTTCAAATGTAACCTGAAAGCCAAATTCTTGACTGGTTTGGTATACATGGTAGCAAACTCTGATTGTAATCACATAAGCTGCAAATCTGTTGTTATGTATGTAACTTTCCTGAATCATCCCTTCAGCTTACTGTACTTTTTACTAGCTCTGCCCTCAGCTAACTGGTGCAAATGATTCAGACTTTCAGATTTACATGACCTGATTATGGTTCAAGATCACATTCCTTTAGCTTCTGTTTAATTAAGCTAGTTAATTTAATGTGAACATGACCATTTAAAGTATCCCACAAAAGGTGTAGGGCCTAGTTCCCCACACAAGTCAATGTTCCTGATATCCAACTACAGTTCTGGTAACAATTTACATGGCGCAACATACTGAGAACTACACAATAAATGTCCTAAGACTAGGGGATAGTTTTTTAGAAATGACATTAGAAATGATTATATGGAATGATTAAAAAACATGCTTATCATTATGTCAAAACCATGAAGTTAGTCTGTTAATGTGGTTTTCTAATATATTCTGTTTATTTTAAAATGTAAGCCAGCTTATACATGAATAATGTGTAAAGCATAACATGGTTTGAGTCTTAAAAAATATTCACATCTGTTAAACTCAAGCTGTAGCTCAAAGAACTATTATTTGATATAGCAGATTATCTCAGCTCCATTTTGGCACTGAAATCTCTAGCTGAAGCTAAACAGCTAAAATCTGCCCCCACAAAGAATAAATAAACAAATAAAGAAGATTAATCTGCCTTCAATCCAGCTGGGTAAGTAGACCAGGCTTGGACAGACAGAGGCACAAAAAGCACCAGAAAGTAATACACCCCTAAAATACAGTGTATATTCACAGTATTATCTTTCCCATTCCTTAGTGTATCATAAATCACCATGGTTACTGATGTGTACCATAACACTGTAACCCACCTATGCTTGCTTGTGGTGCATGATGGGTACGTGACTCCTTTATAATCAAATTTATCCAGTTTATCAATCTATAAATGTGAAAAGCCTGTCTCCTGAAACAATCTGACATCAAAGTATTGTTTTCTTATATATTGAAAGTTCCTCATCAATCTTGCCAGGCTCTTACACCTTTTTATAGTCACAGAGCATATATGTATTGCTCTAGCAATAAATGGTATGAGTGAGGGAAAGACTCATTTGTCTCTCCTATTTTCGGCTAATAGAATCTCCCCTTTTCTATCCAGACTCTGTAGAAATGCCATAGGTAGAGGTATCTTACTGGTATAGCTAAAATACTTTCTCCTGTTAATTGCTGCAGTTTCTAAAAGAAATGCATCCACCATTCAATCCATTTCAAATGCCATTTGCAGATCACTGCTGTAGGGACACCCTGACCATATGTGCAAAATGGAAAAAAGGCGTTGAAGATGGGTGGATGGATGGATGGATGGATGGATGGATGGATTCATCACTCTCCCCAAGAAATGAACACCACTGCAAAATCACTGAAAAAGCTAACTTCCTACTTGTGAGACAACATTCTGACTTTTTTTGGACAGACAGAGGCACAAAAAGCACCAGAAAGTAATGCACCCCTCAAATATATTGAATATTCACAGTATTATCTTTCCCATTCCTTAGTGTATCATAAATCACCATGGTTACTGATGTGTACCATAACACTGCAACCCACCTATGCTTGCTTGTGGTGCATGATGGGTACGTGACTCCTTTATAATCAAACTTATCCAGTTTATCAATCTATAAATGTGAAAAGCCTGTCTCCTGAAACAATCTGACATCAAAGTATTGTTTTCTTATATATTGAAAGTTCCTGATCAATCTTGCCAGGCTCTTACACCTTTTTATAGTCACAGAGCATATATGTATTGCTCTAGCAATAAATGGTATGAGTGAGGGAAAGACTTATTTGTCTCTCCTATTTTCGGCTAATAGAATCTCCCCTTTTCTATCCAGACCCTGTAGAAATGCCATAGGTAGAGGTATCTTACTGGTATAGCTAAAATACTTTCTCTTGTTAATTGCTGCAGTTTCTAAAAGAAATGTGTCCACCATTCAATCCATTTCAAATGCCATTTGCAGATCACTGTTGTAGGGACACCCCGACCATATGTGCAAAATGGAAAAAAAGCATTGAAGATGGATGGATGGATGGATGGATTCATCACTCTCCCCAATAAATGAACACCACTGCAAAACCACTGAAAAAGCTAACTTTCTATCTGTGAGACAACATTCTGACTTTTTACTTGCCTCCATACTTCTCAACCTGCAAACATCAAAAATCTGGACAAAGGCCCAAGAAAAGTAGGTATAACTGGCCAAAAATTAGGATGACGATTAACATAAAATTTACATACACAGTCATGTAACCCTGCCCATACCAATGGAATTGTGGGATACCAATGTGAAGTCACTAAATAATAAATAATGGCAGGCATTTAATATGGCAGACCTCGTGTCCCTCAGAAAATACATAATAACGCAAAACCTAAATGTATTATTTAGCAACTATCTAAGTTTACAGGAGCAATATTTAAAATCTGTCCCTCCATTATATTTGGCTTTGTACAGATTTCTTGATCTGAGAGGTTACAATGTATGTTCTTCACATAGGGTTGGGGCTCATAATGTGTTGAGAAATCCAGCAGATCCCCACAATTACTTTATATAAAAAACAAACTCAGTACTCTTTTGCAAAGATGGAAAATTACTTGAATCAGCAATCATTTTGTGAAGTATGGAACTATAAGGACTATCTTTATTTTCGTGACTGTAATCCAGTTATTTATTTATTTTTTTCATAAAAATACTTATTTTGCAAGAAGCAACACAATATTCAGCCAAAATCAGTGGCAACTGAAAGTAGTTAAACATATATGTCTAAAATTGCCATTAACGACTTTTCATTATTTCATAACTAATCTGCACTTTTCCCAAATAGACCAATTTTATGAAAGACAGCAAAATATGAAGCCACACTCAAGGGCAGTTAAAATCTATGGCAGATCTGAAAGCACTTCTGGAAACAAATAGTCTGTTTACACTGAGTGAGGACCACTTAGCATCACAGCAAATCCCTTAAACTCAAACTTCTGTTTCACTGGGACGTGCGCAACATTTTACGTAAAACAACCAAAAGTAAACTTGCTAACTGGTTTGTTCCTCATAAGATCTCTCATCAATGGTGGAAATGCCAGATAAATGTCCCCTATTTACCTTTACTCAGTTCTGTTGGCCTAATAACTTGCAGTTCCTCTGCTGTCTGAAAACCAGCCCCAATAAGTTTGACTTTAAATGAAGATGGCAGGGGAACATTCTGCATTTTGCCACAGTGTACCAACTGAGAAACTTATTTTATTTTATTTTATTTTTTCTAAGTGCCTGGTGGTACATAAACGAGTGAATAAGAACTACAGAAGCATAGTGAGTTCACAAAATATCTTCAAGCTAAGAAGAGCTAGCATTTCAGACAATCATGTAAACATATTGGCGGCATGCAAGTTTTAAGAAAACCTTCATCAACATCCACCTTACTACTGCATTGCCCCAGGCGCCAGGAAGTCAGAAAGTACTGCAAATTACCAACATTTCATGCCTTCTAGTGTCTTTCTGTAGTGCTACAACAACTGAAGACCAGCTTGTAGCAAAGGAAACAAGAAATTGTACTACACCGTGTCCGTTCTTAAAATTATTTCTTTATTAAAACATTTTAAGAACAACAACAATAATAACACATAAAATAATGTATGGTTTAATAATGGCAAAACGGTGAATATGAGAAATAAATAAAATTAGTACCTTTCCTATAAACAGCTTATACTAACATAGTTTACAAAAGAGAAAGCATCTATATACACCCTAAGCAAGTAAAAACCTGAATATAGAGTTAATCTATAGTAATGTAGTACAGAAATGCTTAAAATTTAATACTGATACTGACTGATGTCTCTCCAAAATTGTATAAAAGTATATCTAGTTTGTAAGGTAGAGTTCCTCTGCTCCACTCAATATGTGCTGCTGCTGTAAACATTCAATCAATGTACAAGTCCATCTAAAAAAAAAAAGAAAGTAAACATAAAAGACACAGTCCGAGCCCTCTTCCGACAGCCTGGCAGTTTGCCTCATCATCACGCATGCCCTGCACGTGTTGACATCAGTGTCAACTCCAAAAAAAATAATTTTAAAAATAGGAATTAAAGGGGCTACTTGGGAATTTGTGGCACCCCATTATTTTGACCTCAAAACTGGTAAATACTGAGGAATTTGGTACAGTTGAGAGGTATGGCAACTTGCCTGTCATCCATTTAAACTTGTTAAGAATGGCACCATCTCTATATTAGCTTCCATGCCATGTAGAGATGTATCAACATATAACCTTAGACATCTTAACCATGCATCTCCTCCAAACCCCCAAAGTAGATTTCACTGCACAGACCATGCTTTCTCAGTCCTTGGTCCCAAACTGTAGAAATCTCTCCCTTCTTTTCTTAAAGAGAATTCCTCTTATCTCCATCTCTGTTTACAAATAAAAACACTTTTCAAGACTCTATGAAAATGCAACTGCTATCTCTAGTCATATGTCTTAACCTCTTTATTCTCTTCTTCCATCTACATACCTGACTATTTTTGATTATGATTCTTTCAGCATGCTAACTCTGATTTCCACTTTCTGAATTCTTCTTTCTTCATCTTTCGGCTGTTCTCATTAGGGGTCTCCACAGCAGATCATCTGTTTCCATTTCTTCCTCTCCTCTGCATCTTGCTCTGTCACACTAACCACCTGCATGTCCTCTCTCACCACATCCATAAACCTTATCTTAGGCCTTCCTCTTCTCCTGTTACCTGGCAGCTTCATCCTTAGCATCTTTTTCCCAATATACTCTGCATCCCTCCTCAGCACATGTCCAATCCAATGTAATCTTGCCTCTCTGGCTTTGTCTCCAACCTTCCAACCTGGGCTGACCCTCTAATATACTTATTCCTAATCCTGTCCACCCTCGTCACACCCAGTGCAAATCTTAACATCTTTAACTCTGCCATGTCAAGCTCTGACTCCTGCCTTTTTGTCAATGCCACTGTCTCCAACCCATATATCATAGCTGGTCTCACTACCCTCTTATAGAACTTCCCTTTCACTCTTAGTGGTACTCGTCTGTCACAAATCCCTCCTGACACTTTTCTCCACCCACTCCATCCTGCCTGTACTCTCTTCTTCACCTCTCTTCCACACTCACCATTACTCTGAACTGTTGATCCCAAGTATTTAAACTCATCCATCTTCACCAACTCTACTCCCTGCATCCTCACCGTTCCTCTATCCTCCCTCTCATTCACACACATATATTCTGTCTTAGTCCTGCTGACCTTCATTCTGCTTCTCTGTAGAGCATATCTCCACCTCTCAAGGGTGTCCTCCACCTGTTCCCTACTCTCACTACAGATCACAATGTCATCTGCAAACATCATAGTCCACGGAGACTCCTGTCTGATCGCGTCTGTCAACCTGTCCATCACCATTGCAAAAAAAAAGGTCTCAGAGCTGATCCTTGATTTCCACTTTCTGAATAATGCATGTATATATATTGCACTTTTTAAGTCACTCTGTATATTATTGCCTTTATTCCCTCAAACCAACTATGATATTCACATTGTATATAATATATGCATATATTGCATTTTGTGCTTTGCTCTGTATCTAATGTCTGATAACTATCACGTAACTCTTGTGTTTTCCTTGGGCTGAGACTGGAATGGATCCAATGAGATCAGTGGTCTATCCTGGTTAAAATAAAGTTAGATTCCAAAAACAGATTAGATACAAACTTGTTATTTTTAAAATCAGTGGTGAGAAGGGGGTCACAATTCTGGAGGTGACATATGACTAGACAAAAGAAAAAAAAAAAGAAATAATCACTACCCCAAAGCAGTCCTAACTGTGCTTTCCCCATACAGAGAGCATTAAACCTATACATACTATAAGTATTGCTGGGTGTCAACTGAACCCCATATGCAAAACTGTTTACAGTTCAAAGGAATTCCTATGTGTGGACATTAACCAGCCACTTTCAATACAACATATGGAAAGGGCACATTCCAATACATCAAAAAAGCACAAGATATTTATTCTTGGAAAGAAAAAAAACAGTTTTCCTTAAAAGGTGTATTTTTAACTATAAAATATCCTTGATAGCAATCTCCAACTTATACAACCACCAAAGCTCCCTGGAATCTTGCAGAGAAGCAAACATGCTCCCTATCATTATCTAATAGCACAGGTTTTTGTACCCACTGCTCCTTATCTAGTAGCACAGCTTCGTGTACCCACTGTTCATTATCTAGTGGCACAGCCTTGTGTAGCCACTGTTCATTATCTAGTTGCACAGCCTTGTGTACCCACTGTTCGTTATCTAGTAGCACAGCTTTGTGTACCTACTGTTCGTTATCTAGTAGCACAGCTTTGTGTACCCATTGTTCGTTATCTAGTAGCACAGCCTTGTGTACCCACTGTTCGTTATCTAGTAGCACAGCTTTGTGTACCCACTGTTCGTTATCTAGTAGCACAGCTTTGTGTACCCACTGTAACTCCACAGCTGTATTCAAATGTGGCTTTGCATTCATAGAATAGCTAGCCAGAAATTAACACTACAACTACAGAAATACAAAGCCACTATCAATAAGTTTATTTTGACTTACCTGAGTTGGAATTGTTCCTTTTGTAGCTGTTAACTATTGCTTGCTTGACATGTATTTACCTGATATGTGGTTGCTCACATCTTATTGTAGCAGTACGTAAAAGCTCATGACATAAAGGCTACTTCTTAACCCACAAACACATAAAATAGGTACAAAGGGTCTTGAAAAGTAGGTACATCTAGCCCCAAATCTGGGCCCCTAATTACAATAAAATCTGAATATTGAATACTGCATAACTCTTCCTACATCCAGTAGGACTGTGGAGTACTACAGAGAAACACAAGTTTTAAAAAATGAGGGTGATGTATAAGATGTAAAGGTATGAATTCTTATTGTCAAAGAATAAAATGTGTGGATTTGCAAGAATGATACTACAAAAATAACTCTGAAAGTCCCTTTGTTTCTGAAAAAGGGAGATTGAACTCAAGGGTCTTCTTTCTTTAAATTATTGGTGCCACCATTGTGTTGCTCATGTTGTCTATTTTCTTATTTATTAAACATTATTTAATGTGACATTAAACATTATTTAAAATCATGTGAAGAGATAAATGAAGCCTCAGAATAGGAACATGATGCCAAAAAATAGGTATATCATATGAAGGGCTAAATTAAGCTGGAAAATAGCCATGTTCTTCCTAAATAGGTGCAGTTGAGAGATCTACTGGTGGGTAACAGAGAAATAGCAATCATTTTGTGTATGAAGAATGGTCACTGCTTCACCAAGTTTAGAACAACCAGATGAAAATATGTAAGTAATAAGTTACACACTCCCCACATATGGGGTGTAGGAATCTTGCCTCCATGTAAGACTGCTTATTTTTAAGTTTGACTCATTTGTACAATTTGCTGGTTTTCCTGAGTTCATTAGTTTATAGGTAATATGTGCAACAAATGTATGAGATAGTGAATTTAGAGCTTGTGCATTTTGAGAAAACATAGTCTCTTGTCAATAGCATAATGAGAAAACTAGTAAATGACAAAACTAGCATAAGCTAATGTAATTACTAAAATATAATGTATAGGGGAATATTAGAAAAAACTGGAACACAACACAGGGCACAACTTGTATAGGGTATTATACAGTAAACTCTCAGTTATCCAGCACTCATAGGGATTGGTAGATGCTGGATAGCTGTAGCTTCTGGTTGCTTGAGACTTGTTTTCTGGTTGGGGAGAGAAGGAATTTATTCCCATCTTCCTTTTTAAAACTTTAAAACTCTAAAAGCATAAGATATTTTTTCTGCAGGGGGAAAATAGAAAGTGGAACACATGATGATTGTACTGTATTTCTTTGAAAATGTTTTGCCAGTTACTTGAGAGTGCCAGTTGCTTGAGTTCCAGTTAACTGAGTGTTTACTGTACAACTAATAATGGAACAGACTTTCTCAACCAGGGTTAATAGATGTGAAGCATTTATAAAAGAGGCATTCTGTTTAACATAAAATGTTATAACTTTCAGACAATGCTACCGAGTCCTACTAATGTACAGCATGCTACAAACTCATCTTTTACAGTGACCCACCTACACCAGTTGAGACACTCTATCTTATGCCTTAGCTTCCTCATAAATGTAATGTTCTACCATAATGTAAGACAAGATCATTCATTCAAATAAGCTGGTTGATTTCCAGGGTAGTGTCTTGAATTCTATACCTTATAAGAAATCATACAATATTATTTGCTTTCAAAACACAGAAACCTATATACAGACCTTGATATCCCTAACACAGTGCAGCCCTTGAAGATCCATCTGTGCCAAGAATGCAGAAAAAGAATTAAGGGAAGGGAATTGATTAAATCTATTTACTTACAGACTGCTTAGTTATGTTGGCACTGGAATTCTCTTAAATAGTTGCCTGAAATTTTCACAATGCATTGCTTATAAGTTTTATGAGTAAGTAGAACCTAAATGGTTGATAATTAAGAAATGGGTAGTCATGGGATCCTAGATACAAGGACCAGGTAAAACACTGGCAGCGAATGTAGAAAACTCTTTCATTACCTTGAGAGGGGGAGGTATACCTCAACTGGCGGATTATAATGGTGGTATTTGGTCAGCCATTTGAGGCCTATGGCTCCAGAGAGAGGTGGTTTATGGCTAGTTACCCAGTATAATGAAGATGTATCTAAAACTAAATATTTTGCTTAATGGAACACCACTAGACATAATGTGGTCATATCTGAATATCTAAACTTCTGTGCAGTTTCACTGCATTCTTGTCACAAAATCCAACGATTCATAGTGTTTTGGTAAAGTTGGCATATTTTTTCATATTTTTCAAGGATCTTCCTAGTGCATACATCCTACACTGATTCTATTACAAAAAAAAGAAAATAAAAAAGAAAAACACACCTTCCACAAATCCAGTGCAACTTTCCTAAGCTTTCATATGCTCAGGTTCCTTTTAACTTGACAGCAGACCTTTTTCTCCTTTGGGCTTGTAATCTACGTGTTAGCACTGCCATTTCCATTGCAATAACAGTTGCTTGTTAAATAATGGAGTTATATGTCTTAGCACACATTACTGAAGTACTATTTCCATAAAGTAGTAAAGTCCATAAGAGAGTTTGTTAACTGGTTACGTTTTGCATAAAGGAATGAATAACAAACATATGTACTATGGATAGTAATACTGCAAAATGGATTTCACAGAATACAGTGATTTCAGATATGAAAATGTTAATTATCGAAGTATTATAGGTTGATAATATCACTTAAAATAAAGATGACTAGAAGCATTGTTTTGTGCTGCATATCCATTACTGCTTTTCAGTTTCTCATCTACTTCTTGCTGATTTCACTTGCTGTTATGGGTTTTTGTCTGTTTATTCAATTTATTTGGCATTCTAAGCTTACTGCTATTAATCTGTAGTGCAGTACTTCCATTAATCTGTGGTGCAGTACTACCATTACTCTATGGTGTAGTACTACTATTACTGTATGGTGCAGTACTGCCACTACTCTGTGGTGCATTACTACCATAACTCTATGACGTAGTAATACCATTACTGTGTGGAGCAGTACTACCACCACTCTGTGGTGCATTACTACCATTACTCTGTGATGCACTACAACAGTTACTCTGTGGTGTAATACTAACATTTCTTTCTGGTGCAGCACTACCTTTACTCTGTGATGCATTACTACCAATACTCTGCAGTGCAGTACTGCCATTAATCTGTGGTGCAGCACTACCATTACTCTGTGGTGGAGTACTGCCATTACCTTGTGGTGTAGTACTGCCATTACTCTGTGGTGCAGTACTACCAATACTCTGGTGCACTACTGCCATTAATCTGAGGTGCAGTACTATCATTATTTGTGAAGTACTACCATTACTTTGTGGTGCAGTTCTACCATTACTCTGTGGTGCACTACTACCATTACTCATGCAGTGCTACCATTACTCTATGATGTACTACTACCATTACTATGTAATGCAGTACTACCATTACACTGTGGTCCACTACTACCATAACTCTTTGGTGCAGTACTATCATTTTTCTGTGGTGTAGTACTACCATTACTCTGTGGTGCTGCTACTTCAATGGTGCTGTGAGAACCTGTTTTGAATTGCTTGGGACCTACAAGTAGTAGGTGGAACCCTGGGATATTTTATAGATGCACCTTAGAGGGCTATGATTTCAGGTTGAGGTGATCCAGGGTGAGTTGTTATGCAGTGCAGAAATATAAAATATACGAAGCAAATGCTGAAATTTAAAGACCTCACTTGTATAACCACCATAGGTTGCTTTAATGAAGGTGAGTAGAAGCTGATTGTTTAGTAAGTGATTCATGCTGATGGTGACCACGTATGTGATGGGGGTATTGCTAGCTGACTGTAGAGTGAAATGGACATTTGTACTACATACCATTAATAAATTTTCTTAAAAGAGTTCTCTTAGAAGTGCTGTACAATCCAGAATGAGTTATCTAAGCTGACATCACAGAAGGGCAAAAATGCATTTTCCTTATTATCTAGCTAAGTGTCTGCTAGTTATGTTGCTTGCCAGAACTTAAATTAGTGAAAAATTATTTAGGACTTAATCAAACTACTGCTTGATTTAAAACATTGCTTTAAAATAATTTTCTTCAGCAGTTAAGAGCAAAGTCATGAAAACATTAAATCTTGTATTGTCTATAGGAACGTCTCCATCCCTTCTTCCCTCCATACCCATCAAACTGCCCATGTAGGCACTGCAACCTGCTACCCACCAAACTGCCCATTTAGGCATTGCAACCTATGACCCACCAAACTGCCCATGTAGGCATTGCAACCTGCTACCCTCCAAACTCCACATGTAGGCATTGTAACATGCTACCTAGCAAACTGCCTGTGTAGGCATTGCAACCTGCTACCCACCAAAATGCCCACGTAGGGCATCGCAACCTGCTACCCAGCAAGCTGCCCATGTAGACATTGCAACCTGATACCCAGCAAAGACCCCATGTAGGCATTGCAACCTGCTACCCACCAAACTGCCCATGTAGGCATTACAACCTGCTACCTACCAAACCACCCACTTAGGTATTGCAACATGGTATCCTGCAAACTGCCCATGTAGGCATTGCAGCCTGCTACCCACCAAACTCCCCATGCAGGCATTGCAACCTGCTACCCAGCAAACTGCCCACGTAGGCATTGCAACCTGCTAACTTATTTGACCATCTCTGTGACATCTTATACAAACAAGAATACAATGTGGCAATGCTGTAATTTTTCAGTGAAAATACATTTTTTAAATTCTTCATTCTTTACTTAGTCTGTTTTTGTTAAATCAAGAGTCTCACACCACTATTCACTAGAATGTTCTATTACCAAGCTGTCCTATGAGAAATTCTATAGGTCAATCAAGAATTATGTTACATCATCCAGACTCAAACTCTGAAAATGGGATTGAGAAACTGAGTTGTAGAGGAAGACTCTTTTTTTTCTGATTTGTGATGAATTTTGACAGAAATGTCAGCTGGCTTGCATTCAGCTTCTAAATCGATTTCATATGGATACATTACTGCTTTTCTGACACTGTGACCCAATCACAGTTTGGTCAACAACAGCTATAGCACTCATTAGAATTTTGAGAATACACATACAAGCTTTACACATTTTAGTTAACAGTGACACTGGCTTTTCACATGAAGTAAATTTACAAAGATGCCTGTGCAAAGTCTGTATAAAAATAAATCAAGGAATAGTGTTTTGGTCCACAACATTGGAAAGCAGACAAATGCATGCATCCTTATATAGCATCCTGAGATGTTATGCAGCATAACAGGGAATGCAGTATGGATGTCAAGATCTGTTGGAGGAAAAATATAGCAACAATGTTGTATGCAGGCCAATGCCTGATGTTTAACAATGAAGAGCTGATACCTGCGATACATTTGTTTTTTCAGTTGTACTTTAAAGGTAAAACAGAAGTGCAATGCAATTACTAATTGTTAAAAGATAAAACAAAACATCAGAACCTATAGGAATAGCCTTAAAGTCCTTGATTTATTCATTTGAAATTGACACTCATTTTTTATGCGCTGTTAACTTCAAAACCCTGTAGCAACAACTGATTGTTCTCTTTTAAAATGACATTAATCTTTCTGCATGGAAAACTTCAAGTGGCCAAAGGCACTATAAAAGAAAGTAGAAACTGTAGACTATTACCATTAAATTTATAGACATGACTCTCTTGAATCTATTTTTTATTATCAGTTTCTTTTTACTAATATAGTAATGCACAGAGCTATATGTTTACTGAAATCTAATTAAGATGAAAATTGTAACTGAAATCTAGGGAAACCATACTTCCATATACTGCAAGCTATGCTTTAATTTACAGCATGTGTATAGTATCATGTAGACTGAATTCAAAAGCTCTATATATTTCAAACTCATGCTCTTTAAAACAAAAGATCAATATACTTCAGAAAAGGGCAGTACAATTCAATTCCTAAATGACCTAATTCACAGAAATTCACCAGCGAGCAGGAGCCACTTAAAACTAATGGAAAAGATATGTAATATTTCAGTAGATTTATCTTATCTTGTTTTATGTGGCAATTATGGCTTTGGAAACTCTGGGTGAAAGTTAGCATTTAATGAAATTGGAGGAGGCCCATCACACCCCACTTTGATTTACAATGTCAGTCAATGGTTGATGCAACTCAGTTAAAAATGTCTCAATCTTAATCTGAGATGCAACAATTTAAAATAAAGAGCAATACAAATTTCAGCCTCAAACACCTAGGCCCCAAATCTAATAGACTTAATGAAGAAAGGCATACAGATTACACATTGAGGAGTCAAAGGACTTGCTCTAGTCCTGTCCTTCCGTCCTCAGTCTCTCTGTACAGAGTATTACAATTCACCCTATAGCCCTGCACTTTAGACACCACCTGGGATGTCTCAGCTGTGAATCATCCACTACCAAAGTCAGTATCTCCAATGGATCTGCCAGACTGCATTCTTGCTTTTTGTAGGGATTCAAACACATGAAAACCAGTCATCTCCACTCTAGCAGGATTTTGATCAAGCCTGATATCCTACTAAATGCTTCATGACTTCCTCACTCCAGCAGACAGATTATGTCCCACTCCATAGATAGAGTGCAACCCCTTCCTCACTTTCCTCAGGTCATTCCTTTTTGAATATCCAGTAGTCTGGCACTATCTTCCACTTCTCATCGTATGTGCGGAGAATTTCTGCAGTTCCCTTGCATATCCATCAGGGTATGACAGATATGTTGTCACAGAGGGTTAAGGCTATTAGCTGTAGTTCCTTTGGTATGGAAGTTGTTTCTCTCAGCCCTCATTAACCTATTGTGTGACCTTGAACAAGCCACTTAACCAGACATTGCTTCCAGGTTGCCCCCGAAAATGAACTGTGAAGCCAGTGGGCTTCCCTGTTTAACAAATGGGTATTTATTTATACAATTTTGTTTCCAGGATGACAACCATTTTATTTTTCAGACTTGAGGTATTTTTTTGAGTAATATTATCCAGCTCTCTATTACTATCTCACAACCACAACACTATCTGCTTGTTCTTATGCTGTACCTATAAAACAGATGGGAATACTATGAACTGGGGATCAAAGGTCTGAGCACATTTCCATTATGACCACTCACCAGTCTTTGTTTCATTGCTTGATGAAATGTACCATACAGAGGAAATATATGTTTTACCACTTACATAAGGAAAAGGTTTGTTTGAAAACTACATAGAATTACTGACTGAACAGCTAGCACTAACAGTCATGTTTTACACATGTGCTTACATGCATGTGTATGCGCGCGTGCGCGCACACACACTCACACACACACACACACACACACACACACACACACACACACACACACACACACACACACACACACACACACACACACAAAACTACAGATAATTTGAAGTCACCATTCCATATTTTGGGGATATGGGAAGGAAAAAAAGAGTACCGAGAGAAAACCCAGATAAATGCAGGGAGGATAAGCAGATCCTCTATAGATTGTCTCTAAGGTGACAGTCAAACCAGTTATAAAAGGTGGAGCTTATAGAATTTACAACACTGATTATTTTTAACTAGATGATTTAGAAATAAACAAAATAAGGGGCATAACTGGGGCCCAACTGGCCAAATAAATTATGTGGATTGTGTACATCTGCATGCTCACATCTGTGGGGGTTTGGGGAATCTCTGTGCAGCAGACAGTAGGTTTTGGCTCTTTAAGGAGGGATTTACATGCTTCTGTGTCACCCCTACCCCTTCCTTGATTTGCCATGAAACAGCAATATCTGATGAGTTGTACTTCATATGGTTGTACCACGTCTCCTAAAACATTGTAGTCTTCCAGTATGGGAAAGCAGAACACAAATAAAGACAACATCAAGCATTATTGTCTTCATTATTCCATTTAAATGTGCTGTAAAAATGTAGTTAAGGAAAAATTACAGGAAATACACACAATAAACAACATTGATAAATACAGAAAAATCCCAAATGATAAATGTTTAATTTCTGACACACAACATGCATGCATGTATGCAGGTTATCTAAGTTAACATGCAATTGTATCCAATAATATTTGAAATTTATGCTGATTACAGACAGTGGTTTAATCTTATACTTCAAATTATCGATAATTTGCCTACTGAATATCTTTTAATGCAATAAACTACTGCCAGGCTATGCTGAAAGATTGACATATACTGGATGAAATCACTGATTAAGTCATTTGTAAGTTTAACATGAGAGTTGTAAGAATTTGCTGACTTACCCATCTTGGCATTTTTCCCCCAAGTGGATCATGGTGATGGAACTGCAGTACCAGGACTGTAACCACAACTGAAAGCCCAACTATTACCATAGTGATGGCAAAGTATTGTGCTAGAAAGGAAACAGACAAAATGTTACTCTCGCACAGCATGACACTTAAAACTATGCTGCACAGACTGATGCAAGTCCATTATAAAGTGACACATTATCATTTATTAGGCTTAAATGCTTATACCTTTAGAAGGCATTAAGATATTAATACTATGTTTGATTATTAGTATTCAGTCATTCCACATATATAAAAAGAAAATACTTCTTGTAATTCCTGAAATAGGTATTATTTAACCATTATTATTTATTTTTATTAGGGAAAAAGATACTCCCTAAGAAACAGAATGATTTTCCCATTCCAGCTTGACTAAAATTGAAAACTACTACTCATATGCCTGAGATTCATGAATAGACCTAGTGCAAGGTGCTTCTATGATGTGTTATTTTGTGATTCATAGACATATTAGCTCCAATGAAGTAAGATTTTATTATTCACTGGTTAACATGTCTCTGAATTGCAGTTAACTACTACACAGCACATATCAGCACTTTTCACAGTAGTTAACTGTGCATCCACATCATGTAGTCAAAGAGTAGTATCCCTGGTACCTGAAAATCCCCCATCCCCAAACCGCATAATGCTGTATGTGCTGCTATGGTATATAAGTAGTATGCCTGGTATCTAGTGCCTCCCCCTACCCCCAATGCCGTTAAGGTGCTAGTTATATGATGTAATACCTGGTGGCTAGTGGTCCCTCCGATTCCCATAGTACATTAATTCCTGTTATCTAGTGGTCTCCCCATTGTCACAGTACTTTAATTACCAGTGGCTAGGGCTCCTCTTATTGCCATAGTATATTAATTCCTGGTAGTGACCAGTCCTCCCATCCTCATAGTACATTAATTCCTGGATTTGTGGTGGCTAGTAGTCCCCCCATCCCCATAGTACATTAATTCCTGTTGGCTAGTGGTTTGCCCCATCACCACAGTACATTAATTAATGGTGGCTAGAGATCTCCCCATCCCAGTAGCACATTAATTTCTGGTGGCTAGTGGTCCATCTATCCCATAGTACATCAATTCCTGGTGCCAAAGGTTGTAGTTGCTCATTAGTGTAGGGGGTATGTGTGGAGGTGATGACAGCCACCCCAATCCACATTCACACACATGTACACATCGAACACACACACACACACACACACACACACACACACACACACACACACACACACACACATACACTGACACACACATATGCAACTACACACATTCTTCACTCATCACCACTCCCTATATGCTATCTCTCAGGTTGATGTAAAAACACATGTGCGCGCATACACACACACACACACACACACACACACACACACACACACACACACACACACACACACACACACATACATGCACACTCACACAAAGACACACTCACTCAGACATGCAGCACCTCAAATACAATCACTCTCACACCTCATGATCCTACCTTCCCTCTAAAATCTCCAGTACTTACCTCTGCAGTGATGGCTGAACATGGTCATTTGGCCATGTTCACAATGTCAAAGTCATAGGGGTAGCCATGCTGCTTTTCATGACTAAGCAAGCCTATGAATTCCTTGGCCAGTAGATTCCTTCTGGGGTGCAGTTCTGGAGGGAAGACAGAGAGAGTACATGGCTAATTATCATATGTCTCTCCCCTGGACTGACTCATTTGCATGTGGCAGAGCCTAGGATTCAGCCCTTACTCTTTCTGCATGCACTAGTTTAAGACATTTCTGCAAAAAGCAGTACCACTGCACATTTCTGTTCATCTCTGTATCCTCTATTCACTGTCATCATATTGCATCAGCTATGGAATGTAGACTATGATATGTAATGAAAAATTATTTTAACTGAAATTTTTTTACTGTTCATTAGTCCCCAAGTCTTGACTGAAAAAGTTCAGTAGACCAGCTCACCTACCTGGTAAACAAATGGCAAATAAAATAAATAATAAAATAACATAAACTGTTCTGCCTTCCTTCTGAAAAACAAGAAAATAGCAAAATACATATTTTCCTCATGTGTATGTCTGCGTGTGTATGTCCGCATAGTAGTACATGTATATATACATACTGAATTATCGTTCTGCACTAGACTGATAATTCAGTACATCAGAGTGCAAACCATCTTACTAACTGGCACACAAGAAGAGATCACTTAAATTATTATTATTTTTTGAGGTGGCAAGCCTCTCTCACTCTCCAGACCTATGCTGCTCTAACTATACCAACTCCAAGATCACATAACAGTGGGGAGAACAGCCATTTCCCTTATCCCATTGTCTCCTAATCTTGGCAAAAATCACAGCTTGCTCTGTACCTTAGCAGTGTAAACAAATGGAACATTTTCACTATTGCACAGCAAAGATCTGCACTTCATTGATGTATTTCATTCACTGATGTAAGTTCATTCAATGTAATGAACTACAAATTCACTTTCATGAAGTACATATGAATGATAGGTATGTAAGACAGTAGTTTAAAATAATGCAGCAGAGACTACTAGTCCCTAGTCCATACAATAATGAAGGTTTATTGTTTGCTCAAAGGTGCAGTGAATTAGGCCTTCTGCCCTTGCTCCAGTATTTTCCAAATACCTGTAGAGAGACTACAAAATATAAGTGCTTATTTTCAACTGTTTTCTGTACTTTCTATTAACTAAAACAATAGTTGCTGTATATCTGTTTGTTTAAACTATGCAACTGTATTTTACTGCATGTTTTAGATTGTCTGCTTATTGAATTCCTCTTACAACTGTAAATACTGTTCATATGCTTGTTTTGTTTATTTTACGTGTTTGCTGTACTTGAAAAATACTAGCCCAGACTAGGTTCAGGTTTTTGCTGAATCTAGTACTGTTTGTGACCTTTGGAGCATGCAAAACAGTTAATATTTTGTCTGGAGAGGCCCTGCTGTACCCTTTTGGAAAGAAGGTACAGTTTGGAGATGATCTAGCTAGAATTACTTTTGCAAGACTCTGTTTAGGGTGTTTTGAGTGGATAATATGAAATTTGGCTGTTTCTTGGTTTTCTGCTTTAATAGGCCTCTGAACCAGTTTTTGCTTGTTTGAGCCTGTTTGTACATTGCACAGCACTGTGCACTACTGCACAGAGGGATTGCTGGTTACAGACACCTGCTTGCTAGCCTCACAAATATTACTTAAACCAGATCCCTTTGCATCTAAACCTACTAACACCTGCCCCTCTTCAACTGTTATAGCCAGAACAAGATTATTCCTAGGATCATAAACTGTCAGTTTCACTCCTTTTCTGCTGCCAGACTGGTTGTCATGAGACTACTGAGGCAGTGTAGTAACTGCCTCATGTACACTGACAACCCCCTACTTCTAAATCATTCCTGTACCATTTGTGAGAGATGCACTTACATTATGAATCTGGAATCACAGCTCTCTCACACAGTAGATAGCAATATAGAGCTGGTTGTCAGCCCACCTACAAAAACTTCTACTCATGACACACAACATACACATAGATCAACATATGTGGCAGTATTCCCAAGAATATCTACCTAAACACCAGAGACCTCCGAAACACATGCATACTAAACTAACCATAACACCCAAAACACACAGTACACATAATAACACAAGTGTCTCACCATCAAAGCCCATAAGGCAATGCACATCCACTCCAATATCTTAGTCATAGGAGACTCTGTTGTGAGACACACCAATGTCCCTCTCACCAGGCCAAATAAGGCAAACGTCACGGTCAGATGCCCTTCTGGTGCCAGGATTTGTCAAATCACACAGGCACTGAAGTCTCTCAACAAGGACCATTATGATTTGGTCATAGTATATGTCGATGTGAACGAATTTAGACATACCTTCCTGGAATATATGAGGAGAGACATGATTGAGCTCTCTGATTATGTGTCACAGGTAGGTATGTCCCTAGCCTTGAGCAGCATTCTACCCTCACCTAGGATGATACCACAATATAAACAGAAAATCATTGACTTTAATAATTGGCTTAGTTTCTGGTGTCATTCTAAAAGGATCTAGTTTCTGTCAGCCTAGGATGACATCCTTGATAGACCATGATGCTTAGCCAGAGATGGTCTTCATATCTCACCCCTGGGATTTTGGCTACTGGCAAAATCTTTTGCCACCCCCACAGTGCCTTTTTTAGGCACTGTTACAAGGACAAAATTCAAAAAGCAAAAATTTCACCAAACACAACCTCAAGGTTATGCTGCTAAATGCCAGGAATCTTAGCATGAAATTGCACTCACTGGAAGCAGTCATCATCTTGGAAGATGCTGACATCTGTGTAGTCACAGAGACCAAGTTCAAGGCAGTGGAGATCACCTCAACCATACCAGGTTACACCTCTTATCACACATTCAGACCACAAACAGAAGGCATGAAAACTAAAAGAGGCAGTGCATCAATATTCATTACATATAAATACACTTCCAGATTAGTTAAACAGCATAATTCCCTGACAAAGTTTGCTGATGACTGCAATGTCAACATCCTACAAGAGGGTCTTATGTAAACAAAGACTGGTGCAAAGTCATGGCCTCAAACTCAATGCAAAAAATGCATTATCATCCCTTTCAGTAAGATCATTGCTGCTGCTAACTACCACATCAATAGAAACACCCTAAGCATGCACTCAGTGGTAAGAGACCTGGGCATACAGGTTGACAGCAACCTTACATTTGATCACTATGTCTCCACAGTGGTAAGAAGGACATTCTATATGACTCATCTCATAAGTAAGGACATTGCCTCCAGAAAAAAAAGAAGTTATAATCTCCCTGTAGTCTTCCCTCATCAGGCCAATAACGGAGTACTATACCCCTTTTGATATGTATGGTATGGTATGATAGGTTTTACCAGGCACCTGTAGCAATTGGAAAGACCAAAAAAGTTCCTCACAAGGAAAAGTCAAGGTATTTAGGATCTGTCTTATGTGGATCAGCTGAAATCACTGTCACTTTACTCCATTTCATACAGACTACTCAGAGGTGATCTCTGCCTTGCATATAAGACAATCTCTGAATCTCCTTTTTTTGGAAATGCTGCACATCCATAAGTCCAAAGGCTCATGGATTACTTGCTCTAAAGACCTTAACCTGGTATGTGACATTAATAGAACCTGCTGGAGGGACATATTTGTCTCATTACCACACCTATAGAACAGACTCCCAATTCATGTCAAGCAGAGCACCTCTTTGGCCCTCTTCAAGCGCAATCTGGACGATTGGCTGGGTAACCAAAAATTCACTGTGGGGGTTCTAACTGTGTCTCTCTTGGACAGGGGCAATAGGTGCTGATCATGGAAACAAGGGCAGAACTTGGCTAAGCTTCTATCCTATGAACATAAAAAAAACATACTGATGCAGATACTTTGTATTTACAGGTGAAGCAACAGTTGCTCCAGGTGCATACTTCCCCTGCAAAATGGAATTATTGCTTATTAGCCATTCTTGTGAGAAGCTTCTGTAGCTAATACAAATATCAAAGTCTGTCTTAA